>NC_135561.1:18334239-18479239 GCF_964340395.1 Glandiceps talaboti | reverse complement strand
GAGGAGAAGAGGAATGAAAATATCCCTTGCTCTCAAGCAATCAGGACGAATAGTGTACAAAGAAAAGTAGTGTTAATAAACATTTACGTATATAGGCTCTTTGACATATACAGACTAGACAGTCTACCATGGTACCACATAATGACAACACAGTTTAAACATACCATCGCGTGCAATAACTCATTTGAAAAACATCACACCCATCTCCATACTATCACATTTCACATTGCCTATCAATAATACTGTCATATATCATTATCGTGATGTTTACTTTGATGATTTATTAACAAAAAGGATTTCCTTTTTTTTTCTATTAAGGGATTGGTTTGAAAAATATTGATGTACAAAGACATTTAGTTGAATAGGAAGTAAAGACGGTACTTTATGTATAAACAGCCAGGTCAATGACTGGTATTTAGGTGCCCTACATTACATGGTGCTCAGTAGTATAACACAGAATATGTAAAAAAAATAAAAATAAAAAAATAAAAAAATATTTATCTGTGATCTTTGTTGACTTTTAACCTTTACTAAGTGAAAAAAAGAGAAGAGATGAACACTTCCTATTTTGAAATAGATTTAGTTAAACAGTAACCATTGTTGGTTTCGATATCTAGAGATTGTAAATCTACAATTTAGTCTCTGGGCTAGATAAAAAGATGCTCCAATAGGAATGTTATGGTGTTGAAGTTGAAGTGGACATATATGAGAACTGGATATTTATTTCAGATTTTTTAATTTATTACCAATATTTATATCGTGTTTCCTACTTGAATGAACCTGAAACAACACTGACCAAGTCTGTGTTTGTAACTCAATATATTGCAAAAAGCTAAAAAAAATATGTAATAAGTTTGTTATTGTATGTACAATAACAAACATTTGACACATTAGTATTAATATTTGCAATTTATTGAATTACAAATAAGGACTTGATATGTCTTACCACGTTGTTTTTTCTTTCAAGTAGAAAAATGTAGTTTAAAGTTATTTTATAAACTAAAAGTAAAAAATAAATACCCAATTCTCATCCATATGGCCAATTTAATTCAAGAATACAATGATTTGGGTCAGTCCTTCTGCACACTAAGTCTACACTTACATGGGTTGTTCTAAAGACTGTTGTAATATACATTTACAGAGAATTCTCACTGCCACTCAGCTTTTGTGTTTGATGCACGCAGAAACCAATAAGAAACTGGACATGCTACACTTTAAAATATCAAGATTGAATGAGTACAGTTTCTTGCTACATTTTGTATAAGTGAAATGAACTATATATTCTACCAAGCAGACGTCAAATGAAAACTGCAAAGGATGTTTGATACTAAGAAAAATATTGGCACCAGAATGTCTGTACGGAGTTGCAATACATTGAAATGGTTTATTTCATTTAGACTAAATGTAGCAAAAAATGCGATCTTGCTATTGAAGTGTGGCATATGCAGTATCTTATTGGTTTCTGCGTGGTTGTATCAAAACAGAAAAGCTGCACGGTATTGTGAAACTCACTGTATTTACATTTAGAAAACTGTACACTCCTTTTCTCACTCCTACTGTACCAGGATTTTGTACAAAATCAATAAATTCGCTGAATTATTAAACTTAGAGTACTGTAAACCTGGATATTTTCACTGCTAGTAAATTTTGCAGTTTTGTCATTTTACAGTCTTCGGCTAATTCTCCAAAGACTAATTTTCACTAAATTATGTTGGTTTTTTTAGCTCTATTTTGTTTTGTCATTTCACCATGATTTTAAATCAATTGTATGAACAGCATTTTTGAATATTAAAAATAGCACCAATGGCTTTGTAACACCACTGTACAAAAAAAATTTATCCACATGCTGATCCATGCTAGGTAAAGGTGTTCATTTGCTGAATGACCATCCAGTTGCCTATCCAGCCCTGTTGTTATCTTTGCAATATATGTGATCATTTGGCTGTTGCTATGGGCATGGTCATGTTGCTAGACATATTTGCCTACATTTTTTGAATGTTTGTTCACTTGTCTATGAATCCCTCACATTATCTTTGCAATATACATCATCATATGGCTGTTTCTATGGGTGTGGTCTTGTTCGTAAGTATTTGGATACATTTTTTGAATGCTTATTCATTTGTCTATTGATCCCTGTTGTTATCTTTGCAATATATATATGATAATTTGACTGTTGCTATGGGCATGGTCATGTTGCAAGGTACAACATCGTTTGGCTGTTGCTATGGGTGTGGTCATGGTTGCTAGGGATATCTGCATACAATTTTTGAATGTTTACTCACTTGTGTACCATGTACCAGATGTTAGTTTAGCAAAATATACTGGCATTTGGTTGTTGCTAAGGGCGTGGTCATGGTTGCTAGGGCCAGTTGTGCCAACATGTTTTGAACAAAATCTACAGAATAACACTGCTGAAACCATCTCACAAATTGAAATTTCAGTCTTATTGACCAAGTACTTTTTGAGATATAAGTTTATGACCAAATTCAAATTTTTACACCGTATTTGCATATTGCTGATGGGATCATTATAATTTTATATGCTTAATATATCTTCTGTTCATCTGTACACCCCCTAATGCATTCCCATTAAATTTCAGCCCATCTGCTCAGTAGTTTTGGAATTAAAGATGTTTGACCAAAAAAGACACAACTTAGCCCTAATTTGCATATTACTCATGTAATCATCATATCATGAACAAATCTTAATCTACACACCCCTAAGAATGTTCTAACCAAATTTCAGACCAATCTGCCTAGTAGTATTTGAGTATAATTTTTTTTTAAAAACAAAAATGACATGTTTTGACCCAAATCACACACCTGCGATGCGATCATTTTGCTTTGAACAATTTCCCAACTAGACACCACAAGTAATGTCCCCCAAAAATACTGAGGCAATCACATACACACATAGACACACACACAGACAGAAGGACAGACAGACAGACAGACAGATGGACAGACACTGCACCACACCTATAGCACTATTGAACATTATCAGTTCAGTTTTGCTAAAAATAGAAATGGCACTTTAGGAAATAAATAAACTTTACACTTTAATCACCAGACTGGTACATTGTATTCATGAAGAAGAGGGTATTTTAGTCACTACTTATTTTTTCATTTGTTTATTTTCCAGCAAAATAGGTCAAAATAAGATTTAAGCAAAAATTTCCAGGTTTACAATTACATGTATTTATCATTTGTACAACAGCTACCAGAATACATGTATAGGTAACCAATGATGTGACGTCAAGGATTGTGGATTAAACATATGTGCACTGATGAACAAAGTGTCTTGTCAAAATGCATTCCCAGCTGCTCCTGCTGTGTGACATTATTGTTCCATAGATTTCATACAAATTTAGCCTATTCTGGGTTTCTACATAGAAATATCAATAAACATGACTAAATTAATTTCATATGATGGATGAAATAAAGTGAGTCATGCATATGACCTCAATAGAATCTAATCTTTGTGCTAAATTTGAATGGCAATCTCATTTTCCAGAAGTATTTTGTGGTATAGCTGATCTCATCAATATATTGTTGTGCTGGAAAATCTACTTGTAATGCAATGGAAAGTTTCAACATTTTAATTTCACAAATTTTATTTCCATGACTTTTCACCAGGAAATTCAACTTTTCCTGTAACTAGATTGACACTCTAGGAGTGCATGTATGAAATCTGTCAATATAAGGGCAGACAATACAAGGACAGACAGACAGACAGACAGACAGACAGACAGACAGACAGACAGACAGACCAATTGACTGACTGAAACAGACAGACATATTGACTGACAGACAGACACACAGACAGACAGACAGACAGACAGACAGACAAACAGACAGACAGACAGACAGACAGACAGACAGACAGACAGACAGACAGACAGACAGACAGAATAATCAAAGGACACATGAGATATTTTTCAATTTACAAAATATTTTGTTAACATTTGAAATTTGATATCAAATCAAAGTCTGTATATAGACACCACACTACTACAGGAATGTATGGACTGTCCTGTATGTACAGAATGCCATTTTTACATATACATATATATACATAGTTACCACAAAGAAATGACTTGAGTAAACATCACAGCATCTAGCTGTTAGTTAGACTCTAAGATATCATGATCAAAGTGTCTTGTCAAAATTTACTCATGGCTGCATTTTTCAAAATCATAATTATGTTTCTGAGATTTCATAGTTATATTTGGGGTTTTTATATAAGAATATTCACAAACGTGACTAAATTGATATCATATGACGGATGCAATAAAGTGATATGGCAGAGGTCGAAATAATTTTCAATAAATTCTCTTGTTCATTGGACAATTAGAAAATAAAAGTACTAGCCCAAATCAAAAAATACTTGTCCAATCCAATTTTGTGGATTTTTTTGAGGTCTACAAATGCCTCGTCGTGATTGATTGGTCTTTTTTTTCTTTTGTTTATTATCAGAAAATGTCACTTTGAAAGTTTCTGTGGGTACAGAAAAGTTTTCTCCACAATAAACAGGAATCCTTGACAATGTTAATTTTCATAATTTCATACTAAAGCATAACATAAAATTTTTTGTTCACCTGTAAGAAGTTGTTAAAATTATCACAATAGTAAAATCATAATCAATATTAAAAACACACAATTATTTTTCAATACTGACATGAAATATTGCGAAGTATTTCCCTTTGTGTATGTCCCAAGTCAATATATTTTCTTTCCTTCCTCATCCACATCTACTATATTTCTCCCAGTAGTATTTGTTTATTTTTTCCTAGTACTATTTTCAAATCAAATCACTGCAAAATTTGCAGTTGATTCAATCACCCTAAACCTGAAAAATCATACAATACAGTGAATTTCACAACACCATGCAGCTTTTCTGTTTGATACAACCACGCAGAAACCAACAAGAAACTGCATATGTCACACTTCAAATAGCAAGATTGCATTTTTTGCTACATTTAGTCTAAATGAAATAAACCATTGAAATGTATTGCAACTCCATACAGACGTTCTGCGGCCAATGTTTTTCTTCACATCAAACATCCAATGTTTATACTATTGTAATATTCCTATCAAATTTGTGAGAGAAATACAATTCATGGAATACTTCTGATCCAAAAATGTGTTTACTGTCAATTAGCGTCATTGTAATGGTTATGTGTAATCTACATAAATTATACTATTAGAAATAGATACCATATGTAAATGAGAGGGAGTAATTTTTTTAAAAGGATGACTGTCCGTCAAGGCTAGTAACAAGGATATAAAAGGTCCCTGATCACTTCCTTAATAATGACAACTGTACACTGAAAGGTACACAGTCTGCAAGTTTATGGACTTTAATGTTAGACAGTAAAATATAGTTACCTTGGAACAGTAAATTGGAAACGATTGCTACGTTTTGATCCGTCTACTATGGTCCTTGATCACACAATTAATGGTTATATACTCTAATATCATTCAAATCCTAAAATGCTACTAAAAACCTAGAAATTTTCACTTAAGACTTACATCTTCACTTTATATGTTTAAGGAAAAGAAAACGCAAAAAATAAGTAGTGACTAAATACCTTCTTGTAATATAAACACAGTGTACCAGTCTTGTAATTCATAAAAAAAATTGTCTTAGAACTTGCTGAAGACTGTACAATCAACAAAATTTTCTAGAGGTGAAAATTAATATTTAGATTTACAGTATGTTGAATTATATATCCAAATTTTCACTTTAACATAATTTGTATAATTATGATATATAATCATGACATCACATTTTGTTTAGTGTGTCAATTAATTAAAAATAGCGCCAATGGCATTGTACACAACTGATATTAAAATCCATGCTGTTATTTTATATTAAGAAGGTATTCCCCTATTTAGTATGTACATTCGCCAAGTAGTTTTCGATTGAATTTTTTACCAAAACTCAGAATCAAAATGCATATTAATGATTGTATAATTGTTTTATCAACAACTCTTCATCTATACCCCAAGAAACATCATCACCAAATTACTGAAAATTAGCCAGGTAGTAATTTTGAAGTTTTAACTTTTTGACAACAAATCGCATTTCTAAGCTTCATTTGCATATCAACAATCAGGTCATGTTGCCTTCAATAATTCTTCATCTGGACACATCTACAAAAACTCCTATCAATTTTCAGAAGAATCTGCCAAGCAGTTTTGGAGTTTAAATTTTTTACCAAATAACACTTTTTTAAAATCATCACTTAAGTTTTGAAATGGGAAGTTGATTATAAACCGTACCGAGATCAGTATTAGAGAACTGACAACTTTAGATAGCTGTAAAAGTCTATTAACGTTCAAAAGAAACATTATACCAATGTGTTTAACCAAACTTAATTTTCATTACTATTTGGCAAATTTATGCAGCTAGAAGAAACAACCTTTTGATCCTGTTGACACATTTACTTTGCCAAAATTTGCACTTACCATTAATCTCTGCAAGCAGAGCTCAAGGCGCAGAAGTAAATGGATAAAATTACTGGGAAACATGGATTCACAGACGCTGGCTACAAGGCAATTGGAGAAGGATGAAAGTACTATTTAAAGAGATAGATCTTGTAAGAATGGCGGCAGGATTGATGTAAGAGACTTGGAGTGGCAGAGATTGAAAGGAAGATTGCTCCATGGTGTAGGACTGATGTGCCAGAGAAAGATCTCTTATCAAAGGTCTTTGTAGATACCCTTGGAACACGAAGAAGATGAGATGAAAGTGATGACAATCGACCAACATTATGTTATTTTTCTGATACCCACCAATTAAACTCTATGTACTTTCCATCTCAAATAGTAAGAAAAAAAAATTTCTTATATATATATAATATACTTCATGATTTAAAGTAACATGTGATCTGTTCAAAATGCCCAATTTTCAATATTCATAGACTTCAGCCCTTGTCATAAACCATATGATATACTGGGTATAACCCCCACCTACCATGTCACCCATTTCACATTTAGCTCAGCACAGTTTAATACTCTAATAGTGCTAGATTTTATACCTTTTTTGTAAGCTAATACACTCTAATAGCAAATATTCAATAAAATATTCAATAAAACAGAACATTTATTGGACATGGAAACAACTTATGACTGTTGTAAATATATTGGGGACAATATTCTGCCATCTGGTAAAACAGGACAGTTGACAGAAGTCTTAAAACATTAATTTATTCCTGTAATAATTCTAACAGTAGACCATACATAGGTACAATAATCTGATTTTTATTTGGCACTAGAAAATCTTTCTGAAATAATGTATCACTAATAACACATGATACTTATTACCATGCTAAATGGTTGACAATAAATGTGTACTTTGACCTATGTGTGATGATTGTTTGCACTCATTCAAACCTATGCACACACACATATATGCACAGGCAGACACAGACACAGACAGACAGACAGACAGACAGACAGACAGACAGACAGACAGACAGACACACACACACACACACACACACACACACACACAATCTTTATATGACAGTTATTGTCCCATTTATGGTATGCCATTAAAAACGACTTTAAAAAAAATAGGCAGGTTCAATTCAGTAATGGAGGTGGGGATGGGTTTGTGGGGGTCACGGTGGAGTTTAATTTCTTATTTTCAAGTGGGGTAGGGGTTAAGTGCTTTTCATGTGGGATGGATTGCTTATTTTCATGTGGGGTGGGGTTTAATTGCTTATTTTCATGTGGGGTGGGGTTTAATTGCTTATTTTCATGTGGAGTGGGGGTTTAAGTGCTTATTTTCATGCTATATTTGAGATATATATTTGGTGTAACTTCATTAAAAACGTCAACAATGAAATCGTGGTTGAGGTTGGGGGTTATTTCCATTCTAATTTTGAGATATTTTTAGTCTAACTTCATTAATAACAGTTAGTGTCAGTGATAAAATGGTACAGGTTAATAGGTAACCACCATGATTCACACAATTATATTCATTTAGTCTTATTTATACCACTAATGATAACCATTTCTAATGATGATTTATTGTACTCTAATATCAACATGGTGTAAAGAATTTCCATCGCAGTATAAATAATTTCCACCATGTTGGATGTTATTTCAGGTTGATTTTGAAATTCCAACATTTTCACTTTTTTTCTTTAGTTTTGTATTTTCCACATTTTCAGTTTTGACAAGAAACTGACAAATTCACAGGTGCAAATGTCAGGAATTAAAAATCACCCTATGGCATGAACAAGCCACCGTAAACAACAGTTGAACAATTTTTCTGCAATAAATGACAACAAAAATGCAATCAATCAATCAATCAATCAACCCATCAGGTGAATCAATCAATCAATCAATCAATCAATCAATCAATCAATCAATCAACTCATCAGGTGAATCGATCAATCAATCAATCAATCAATCAATCAATCTAACAATCAACCCATCATGTGAATCAATCAATCAATCAATCAATCAATCAATCAATCAATCAATCAATCGATCAATCAATCACTCTATCAATTATGTGTACCAATCAATTGATCAATTCATCCATCACTAATATTTGACCTTGGCAACAAAGGTCAAGGTTACATATATAGTCAGCTGACTTTACTGGACCACAATCATAATTAGCATCTTTTCACATATAGTAGCAGTAGCATTCTGGATTTCACTACAAAATGAAAGCCATCAATCATCGAAAACACCACACATAAAATATGTGAGTGTATATTTCTCATGACATGTAACAGTATTAGCGACAGGTGTATATGTTATTAACTCATATTGTGTAATGCAACTCAAACACAGTGAACAGCTGTTATCTGGCTAAATACTGATAGATGATTGGGGGGGGGGGGAACAAAAGAATTCTTCTACCATAATGTGATTGAATGTACCTCTGTCGTGCATGATTTGTTTAAAATTCATCTCATGTATGAGTTGCCACACAACAACAGTGTATCAGGGTAGTCAGTAAATAAAACCAAACTGAGTTCTTCAAGAGTTCCCATTATGCTACAAGGCTTGGAAATCTGTATATGCAAGTTGTGATTTCCCAGATTTTCACTCAGTAGCTTCAAATATTAATATGTCGAATTTAACACTTCTCCTTCTTCTATGCTTAGAGGAAGGAGAAGTCATGAATTTGTTCATGCAAAGGAAGTACACCCACAACTCTTATAATGATGACAACAGCGTACAGATAGTATCCTACTATCCTAGTCTAGATTTCAGTGATTTAGGGATTTTTTGCTCTCGCTATAATTCCACTATATGCCATTGTAGGGGAATATCAAGCGCCCAAAATCCCTACATAACTCAGGACTGAATTCTAGACTAGCAGTGTCACAAATGTACCATATTTGGACATTATATAACAGCCAAAAATAAACATTAACTTATTATTTGGCAGAATTATTTATGTATTGGGCTGATTTAACACAAGCATGAAGTAACAACTGTGGGTGGCTCAAGTTTACTCTACACACAGAAGAAGGTAAAAAGGAAACTTTAAAAGTATTGAAGTTGACACACATAGATTCTATACAATGTACTTAATTCTTATTCAAGGCTTCCCTATCAAACATTATAATACATGGTATTGAAATTTGTTTCAAAGTTTGACCAGATTTCTTTCCACTGTAGCCTCTATAGAATTGGTGGTGAATGTGACAAGTGATAGGTATCATGTGACTTATTCAACCAATCAGTATCCATGAAAAATACTGAAATTTACAGTACTGGGTTTGCAGGCTATGTAGTAAGAATGCATACCGGGTAAGCCATCCTGCCTGCCACAGAAGCTATCTTCTCCCTTACCACTTTAGCAAATACAGTGGGCAATTAGTGTGACATTACACAGAACTTTGTTATTGGAAACATCATTACAATACATTGCTTTAAGACTTAGAAAACTTAAAGTGGCCATATGGATGAGGATTGGATATTTATTTTGGATTTTTAATTTATAAAACAATTTTATCATGGCTTCCTACTTGAAAAATCAATGTGAAACAACATATGCCAAGTCCTATTTTGTAACTCAATAAATGGCAAAAGACTGATAAATGTGTAAAATGTTTGTTATTGTACATACAATAACACACTTTTTACACAATGTTTAGCTTTTTATGTATTGAGTTACAATTACAAACTTAGCAAATGTTTTTTCACATTAATTTTTCAAGTAGGAAGCCATGATAAAATTGTTTTATAAATTAAAAATCGAAAAATAAATATCCAATCCTCAGATAAAAAAAAATCACTTAGATTGGATTTACTTTTTGAAGTACAGCTACAGAGATCCATTTTTTCCACAGGTGATTCATTACTTTACTGTTCTTCATGATGTACATTAATTATGAGTATGTCATTACACCAACAAAACAGTTTTAAAAAATGTTCCTGTTGCAGCTAGTACAGCTTTACAATGATCCTAAATACACCATAAAGTGTTTTACATACTTACATTTCTCATTCTCATTATTGTTACTAGGAAAGAGATACAGTTTCAACACATTCTTCACAAATACACAATTTACTATAATTAGATCACATCGTGCCATAAATTATCTTTTATTTCTGTAAAACCACATCCGCATTTGTCTGAAGTTGTTTTTTTATTTGGATTATCGTTTTGTAGCCTGGTAAATGAGATGTGTTTTGATAAAAAATGACAGCAGATTGTTGGATTATATGTTGATTACTTATCTTAGGTAACGAGAACCACACTGAGTTTCAAATAACATACGCTCAGAAATTTGGGTAGTTAGGTTGGGAATTTAAAAAACATATTCTTTCAATCTAAAAACAAGTGAATTGTCAGTCAAGATGACCCTTCTATTTTGTAATAGTTTCAAGAAGCTTAAAAGAAGTAAATTAAGAGAATTGTGAACAAGCCAAACACAACATGTAACCGGTATTGTATAAATTCAATGTGTAGTCAATCTATGTTAATGAAAGCACCTGATTTCTGTATCCTGGACTACTGCTAATTTGGTAGTTTAGAAATAAAGTTTAATAATCTATGTGTCCTGGACTACTGCTAATTTGGTAGTCTAGATACAATGTTTAGTAGTCTATGTATCCTGGACTACTGCTAATTTGGTAGTCTAGATACAATGTTTAGTAGTCTATGTATCCTGGACTACTGCTAATTTGGTAGTATAGATACAATGTTTAATAATCTAATGTGTCCTGGACTACTGCTAATTTGGTAGTCTAGATACAATGTTTAGTAGTCTATGTGCCGTGGACTACTGCTAATTTGGTAGTCTAGATACAATGTTTAGTAGTCTAACCCTGGACTACTGCTAATTTGGTAGTCTAGATACAATGTTTAGTAGTCTATTTGTCCTAAATTCTTGCCAAATTCTAGCTCTGATTCATTTATCATTATTCTATATAAAATAGAATTGAAACCTATCTTCATGCAATGTTTTTAATATATCATTTATGTCATTCTTGTCTACCCCTTAGGCTAAAATGTGTTGCAACGATAAAAGATGACGGAGGTTGTATGAGTTTATTAACATTTCAATCTATTCAATCTACATCTATTCCTGTACTTTGAAAAAATGAGTATACAGTTTCAAAATGTATTAAGGCAAAGAGAGGCAAAATAAGATATGTACGTTTTAAATAATATAATAGTCTGGAAATGTCAACATTACATATATTGATATTATTGATATTATAATCATAATTGCCTTTATGCATTATTTAAAAAATACACTAGGAAAATGTTGCGATGTCGCTCAGAACATTCAAACAATCTACAATCCATACAAGACAACACCAAAACTGGTGACATTCATAAGACAAGAGTAAAACTGTTAAGACTGTTAAAACTATACAATAGTGAATTAGAAGATTATCATGACAGTGACTGAACTGTGCATGGAAAGTAACTGTTGCTAAAACGTACAGACCTGACTTTTAAGGATTGATAGCGGCGGCCAGAAGGGAGCAACTGAAGAAGGTTATTTGTGGGATGCGTACTGTCAATAGCAATAAGAGAGGATTTGCTGACAATTCGTTGGTAGTAGAGATTTTCTAGAGATAACAAATCTGTGCCGATTATTTTTGATGCAGTGGCCAAGATCTTGTTCAGCTTCAATTGATCACTTTTGGATACGGCTCCAAACCAAACTGTTATTGAAAAAGTTAGTAATATATACGCATAAAGTAGTAAAATGTAATTTATCACCAGTAGCATTACATTGTGTAATATCACTTATGTCACTGTGTCCTCATTTTCGATAATTTTTGTTACATTAGGACCTTTTTGATCACAGAGGGCGCTGCTCAGTGAAATACATGTATTCACTTGGGGTGTGTTTGGGTGAACTGTTCTTGACACAAGAACAGCCACCACCGTTTCATACGAGGACAAGCAACAACACTTGTCGCCCGAACATCGAAGTGGGATGTGGACAGAAAATCAGTGGAAGGCTGCCAGGTCCAGTAGAAAATATATGTAGGTCTCAGGCCTCATTCATATAACTGAAATATTTAATTTTGAATTCTTTAGAATAATGGTGGCGCTGATTTAAATGCAGATAAAGTTTCAGTTGAGGATATTTCAAATACAATGTAGAAACAAAACTAAAAACGACACTTTCATAACCATAGTAATACATTCCTACTTGCCCTAGATGGCAGCCTAAATAAAGTATCAAAACACAGGTCAACACCTTGATACATGGTCTGCATTATTTCTGACCATAGAGGGCACTGTTCAGTGAAATCATCACCAAGTCTGAATTATTTTTGCAAGTATTCCTATTCCACATGACAGTTTGGGATCATAATGGGTCACATGACAACTACTGGGCATGACATAATCAGTGCACTAGGGAACAACCCCAGTTATGCTGTGTTATTTGGGTTTGGTGGGGCTAATTAATGGACCACAAATGTTGGCAATGTACATGACGTAATCACAGCTTACAGATTATTGTGTTGACAAATTGTTAGCATCCTCAATCAACTACTGGCTCTAACTTCAGTTTGAGCACTGTTGGCATAAGAAGAGATTTGTTTGGCCATAAATGGGGAAATGACTGATATGCATGTTATCATAAGGTTGTTAAATTGCCTGAGTATATATGAGCTGGTTTATAATTCTAAGATAAGACAGGTAGGGTTTTGAATACCATTCATTTAGTGGAGTGGTTAAGTAATGGTCACATAGCAGTTACTGGGTCACTTACTAGCTTCATACTGTCTGTATAAAAGGGGGATTTAAAATTAAATTTAAATAACTGTCATTGTCATAAATGCAAAGTGAAGTGTTTTGAAATGTGTTTAAATTTCTGCAAACTTGGTCTTTCCCAAATAAAGTGAAGTGAAATTGATCTTTTTTGGCAGTTGACATTCACTGGCACCATGGGAAATTGATATTTGTCACTTCTTTTGTTCCTATTCCTGGTGTTTGGCACATCATTAGCATATCTTTACTAGTTATTAACTAGGTAGTGCTCATGAAGCTCCAAATTCAATATTAGCCAAATTTACATAAATGGAAAACAATGTTTAAACTTAAAGCATCCATAATAATCCCTGCATGCTACAAATGGTGTACAACATTCTTTTCAATCTGGTCACTTGGTGGCGCTATCTAATCTAACTGTGATTTGTACACATTCTACTTATTCCAGGCAGTTGAAAATTCTTCAAAGTATTGGGGAACATCTCTTGAATATCAGGTCTTATTTTCATTTCTTTAACGTTACATCTAAGGTTAGGTATCTTGTTTGCATTAGTGATGGTGAAATTGCTGGTTGCTAAGGTTTCAGTGCCAAAAAACTTTGTTACAAATCAACTGAATGAATGAATACAGAAGAAAGTATTCTCATGTCACTGTCAAAATTTCAACGTGATATGTTAATCGCAAAGTCTCATAAACATTCTTTGAAATCTCGGATTTTCGTCATACCTGCATGCAAATCAGACATGATCGTTCCTTCTACATGAAAGTGCATGATTGCATGGTGTCATTTGTTGTAGAAATTTGTTGTTTCAGATAAACATATGTAATTATAACAAAACCCCCATGCCATGTGAGTTCCAGTGTAGGTACTCAGAACCCCATGCCATGTGAGTTCCAGTGTAGGTAGTCACAACCCCATGCCATGTGAGTTCCAGTGTAGATACTCAGGGATATTTGCAATCATGCTTATAGTGTTCTCTGCTGCTTTTTCACTATGTTCATGAAAGTACGACCACAGAGAAAACTACAAGCACTCACCCAAATACCCTGAGTACACCACACTTGCACGTTATGCCATGGGGTTCTGTCATATCATGGAACATACCTTGGTAATCTTCCAGGTAGGCCAGCACTTGGATCAGGAATCCCTCCCCTTGGAAATCCACCCCTTGATGGATCCATCAACATTCCACCTCCAGCATGGAAAGGATCAAGATCTCCTCTTCCGATGTCATATGGATTACTTGGTTCACCCCTGGCAACATAACAGGAGAAAGTATTAGTCTGTGTCATACGGATTACTTGGTTCACCCCTGGCAACATGACAGGAGAAAGTATTAGTCTGTGTCATGTATGGATTACTTGGTTCACCCCTGGCAACATGACAGGAGAAAGTGTTAGTCTGTGTCATGTATGGATTACTTGGTTCACCCCTGGCAACATAACAGGAGAAAGTGTTAGTCTGTGTCATGTATGGATTACTTGGTTCACCCCTGGCAACATAACAGGAGAAAGTGTTAGTCTGTGTCATGTATGGATTACTTGGTTCACCCCTGGCAACATAACAGGAGAAAGTGTTAGTCTGTGTCATATGGATTACTTGGTTCACCCCTGGCAACATGACGGGAGAAAATATTAGTCTGTGTCATGTATGGATTACTTGGTTCACCCCTGGCAACATGACGGGAGAAAATATTAGTCTGTGTCATATGGATTACTTGGTTCACCCCTGGCAACATGACGGGAGAAAATATTAGTCTGTGTCATGTATGGATTACTTGGTTCACCCCTGGCAACATGACAGGAGAAAGTATTAGTCTGTGTCATATGGATTACTTGGTTCACCCCTGGCAACATGACGGGAGAAAATATTAGTCTGTGTCATGTATGGATTACTTGGTTCACCCCTGGCAACATGACGGGAGAAAATATTAGTCTGTGTCATATGGATTACTTGGTTCACCCCTGGCAACATAACAGGAGAAAGTATTAGTCTGTGTCATGTATGGATTACTTGGTTCACCCCTGGCAACATAACAGGAGAAAGTGTTAGTCTGTGTCATGTATGGATTACTTGGTTCACCCCTGGCAACATGACAGGAGAAAGTATTAGTCTGTGTCATATGGATTACTTGGTTCACCCCTGGCAACATGACAGGAGAAAATATTAGTCTGTGTCATGTATGGATTACTTGGTTCACCCCTGGCAACATGACAGGAGAAAATATTAGTCTGTGTCATATGGATTACTTGGTTCACCCCTGGCAACATAACAGGAGAAAGTATTAGTCTGTGTCATGTATGGATTACTTGGTTCACCCCTGGCAACATAACAGGAGAAAGTGTTAGTCTGTGTCATACGGATTACTTGGTTCACCCCTGGCAACAAAACAGGAGAAAATATTAGTCTGTGTCATGTATGGATTACTTGGTTCACCCCTGGCAACATGACGAGAGAAAATATTAGTCTGTGTCATATGGATTACTTGGTTCACCCCTGGCAACATAACAGGAGAAAGTGTTAGTCTGTGTCATGGACTTCACTATCTGTAGAATTTCACAATTTTAATTGGATCAGACAATGTCATGTGACTAAAAGTACTATTGAAACTAATTTCTGTCAGATAGAGGCGCAAAGAGGTATGAAGAACTTTTATTCGAAGTGAAATTCATCTCAAGGTGCATTCTACCTTAGTAATGTGGGAAAATTGATTTGACTTTTAAAAAATGTATACAGACATTGACTTAGGAATTATATGGGTAGTCAATTTAAATTAATTCATCAGTGATCTTTACTTTACTTTACTTTTATTTTTTTCATTTAAAAAAATATCATTTTAAGATAAAGTCACATGATTCCATTAATATTATCTTATTACTATTAGAGGAGCCATAAGAATCAAACAGATTTATTATTTTGTTCTGGACCAACTTTTTCTAAAACCAGAGAACCATTTATCTCACCAAATTTTTAATGGAAACACCACTCCTGGAAATAAAGACATTTTCATACACTGTGAGTTCCGGAGAGTCATGTCATTATTTTACATCACTTACAATTACTTGTGATTTCAGAGAAACATTAAGTCGATCTTGTGCCTTTATAGGGTATCTTTGCTGTGGAGTATTGCATGATGGGAGTCAGTAGAAATAATATATTTATGTTTGCACAATGGATATTCATGAGAGATGTTTTGCAGTGAAAGGAATATGTACTCAGGAGTCATGAATAATGTCATGGTAACACAGAACAGAATATCTATCACTCATTGACTCAAGTCTACATGTCACCTTTCAGATTTAAATTATAAAAACTGTGATCTACAGCTTACCATTCTGGTTGTCTTTCAGCATACGGCCTCCTTGGGGGTCCCACTCTAAGGGGGTCGCTGTGATCAGGTCTTCTATCCTCTCTACTGCTGCTAGGCAACCTATCATCTCGCAATGATGATGTGTATTTCTCTTTCGGTTTCTTAGCTTCATCTTTGTGGAGTTCATTGACAATCTCAGTCTTGAATTGATCTTGAAGTTCTTGTAAGTTTTTGTATGATCTATAAAGAAATCGCATACAATACACATTACAAATGACTATGCATGGATTTGTACAGATTGTGTTGACATAGCAACACCACTATGTTGATCAATACAGGAACAGCACTGGTTGGATATAGCTAAAACATTGGATTGATATAGCAACAACATCAGGTTGATACAGCAAGAACATTGATTGATATAGCAAAAACATCAGGTTGATATAGCAGCAACACTGCGTTGATATAGCAACAACATCATGTTGATATTGCAACAGCATTGATTGATCACAGGGTCCAGAAGGAATACAATGTACATAATTTTTTTCATGATTTACTGGATTTCTAATATCATTATCTTATTTTTGTCGATATTTCAAATAAAATTTTAAATATTGCCATCATAACTTGTTTCCGCTACAGTTTTTTCCTATTTCCTATCAATGCCACTGTCTTATCAGAGTTCAAGTATTAATCTTTGTGTACAGCTAATTCCAGAACTAATGAATGGGTTATTTACCCAATTGACACATTACCAGGACAATGTAAACATTTACCTGGTTGTTGGATTCAGTTCCAGCTAGTGTAACTTAATAAATGACTACTTATTACATCAATGCATAATTCTAGGCAATGTCATCCTTACCTGTTAAAATTGTGAAGATGTTGTGAGTCTGTGTATCTTTCTACTTCAACTGTCAGATTACATACTTTTTCATCTTTTAATCTCTGTGAAGGAACAGTAATAAAACAGAATTGTGTGAGCTTAGTTTCAATACTATACCAACCGTAAACCAAATTTCTGAATTTATTTGGACGAATACAGATTATTATTAAAGTAGGACATGATCAAACCATTATCAGTCATTATATCATGCACAAGCCAGGATCAACAAAAAATATGTGATTTTTTTTTTTTTTTTTTTTTTTTTTTTTTGGGGGGGGGGGGCGCTACCTGTCTACCTGTCATAGAATTTAATTTTGTAAATTGAGACAAAGAAGGTAAAATCTGCTATAATAATTCCCAATCAAAATGATTGAATACAGACAGACTATAGTACATTAACCTAGACTTCCCTCATATCTTTTAGAACTAGAAACCTACATTTATACAGTTGTTTCATTACTTTTGTATTAATTATGAAGGTAAAATCTATCAAAGTTCCCAAATCACTTCCCCAGGGATTCCCAACAAAGTTAATGTACAATATGTATAAATAAACTATATGCAATTTTACCTGATCCCCCTTTTCTGTTACCTAGGTTAATAATAATAATAAATAATAAACATTTATATAGTGCCATATATCCACGACAGTGCTCATAGGTGCTTCACATTTGAAATAAATCAAAAGCTACTGCAATTACAAGTATGGCTGTAAAAAAAAAAAAGGCAACGTTATAATGATTTAAAATGATTTAAAGAGTACATCTAAATCGACTAAATCTAAATAAATGATTGGTAAGAGAGAGGTTATCAAACATTAGTAAAATCACTATTACACTCACCATGACATGTACTAATAATGTATTGTCTATAGGTATAGCTTTCAATAGATGTAGTTCATCACTGTCATTGGGTTGGTACTTTAATGTATAACAGTCCTGAGATGAATTCCAGCCTGGTGGTAACAATTCACTCTTCTTTAATCCATCAAGATTGTCAGGAATCTATAGATGTGAAATAAAACACTTCTTATTGTCAGGAATTTATAGCGAAATAAAACAGTTCTTATTGTCAGCAATCTATAGCGAAATAAAACAATTCTTATTGTCAGGAATCTATAGATGTGAAATAAAACACTTCTTGTCATTTGGCTTCATAGCAAGGTGAAATAACTGTCTCAATCATAGATGTCGCAGAGAGAGAGATCTTTCTGCAGCATCTATGTCTCCATACAAAGCAAAAACTTATCTAAAGGGTGAAAGAAATGAATGACAGATTGCGTGGGATTTTAGTCATACATACATACATACATACATACATACATACTATACATTACATACAAACACACACACACACACACACACACATGATTCATTAGTTGTAATCAAACAATTGAAGAATTAATAAATGTGTGATAATTTGATTGATCAAATGTTATATGAATGAACAATGATGAATACATTATGTGTGCATGACATGTATGTGTAGAGATGCATGTTTTGCAAAATATACATCATGTATACCTGCCAGTCTATGAACAGCCTGTTTACATTACCATCATGATCTGTGTATTTAGCTTTGCTGTATCACAAACTGCTTGTAATGCTAGTATTTAAAGGCAAAATAATTAATTTAGCCACACCCCCAAAAAAAGTTTTCAGCATGCCTGTTTGTGGATGTCACTCCTGTGCTCATCTCAATGAGGGCACATTTACATATTGACTTCATTTGCATATATTCAATTAGGCCGACATATGTTATCACTCCCCATTGCGACCAATCAGTTTGAGTGTGCTTTTCTCAAACTAATTAGTTTGAGCATATGATTATCAATAGTTTGCTGTGGTTAGCAATACAAGTGGTTTGTGAAACAGCAAAGCAAAAAACACATACATTGCATTGTGATGTAAACAGGCTACATGTACATCTATGTAACTACATGTACAAAATGTATCTGCATGGTTAGCTTCTAGCTTGTATGGCTGTGGTGTACATTGCACTCTCATCGAGTGACAACAGTCAGAATCACAGACCCACCACACGCCATGCAAGCTGGCCTTGCGTCTAGCTAACAGCCATATTATACTCATGCAATTCTAACCCGTGTTATACTTTAAAAAATGATGCATTTCCCTTGCTTGTATTATAGACCCTCCACCAAGGCTTGTATATATAATATATGTATGTATATTTTAGCAGGTTCAAAGGTATCAATTACTTATCCCTCACTTAACAACTGTGAATCTAAAGTGGATGCCTATAAAGTACATAGCTGCCACATCCTATCTTCTGAACTGCGTACTCACGGTATTGTCTATATATATACATATTCAATTATTTATCATTATCCCATGTTTTTATATTTCACAGACATGCATATTCTAGTTCATGAGCAACATCATGTATCAGACACATGATGAGTATCTTCAATGAAAACTATTTCAAAACTCCATTCTGATTCCAATTATCTGAAATCTCACGGTAGACTGCTCTTATGAAATATGAACGAAGTACAGGATGTCAAAAGTATTGCAAACATGACAGTGCATAAATTATTTGCAGACATCAACAACCCGGAAGTAGAATGTAAACAAACTTATCGTTAATGCCACGTGCGAAAAAATGATAATCACATTTTCATACCTCCTCCCCACAACCGATGCATTTAAACCCGTTATTTATCATACACCAGTGTAAATAACAAACAACAGCATCGTTGCTAGAAGAAATTTGGTTGGAAATGCTAGCATACAACAACTCCAGCCCGGCCATGTTGTTTTCTTCTAGAACATTTAGACACATTTTCAACGTCTCATTCGTTTATACATTATTTCCATCTGCGTATTCTTTCACCAATACTAATATTTTATTTATATGAATACATAATGCTCACTTGATAATATTCTTCTTCATAATTATCATTTTTAAAGGGAAATAGTGAGCGAATAAAATGCTCATAATAACATATTTACATCTTGCTCGTGGAGGGGATGGAAATGTCACGTGATCTGTCATGGCGTCGAACCTCGTTGGATTTTGGTAATAGTAATACTATTTTAACTGTTTTCAAGGTCTTTACGGACAGATGATCACAACAACCTTCTGCAAACTATATCTCTTGGATTGATGCGTGAAATCAAGGTATTTATTCACCCGATTCAATGTTATTTTGTGCATAAAACGCGATTTTATTTTGCCTGCTAAACTTTAGTCACGTTTATTCGCGACCTCCTGAGATCGGAGATCGCTAAGAATATTGCTGGCAGCAATGTTTGTAAACAACTGTGTGAAATGATTTCTGATTTTGTAGAAACGAGTCTGTAGAGTTTAATGATACCGCCATTGTATGATTATCATAGTTTCTGTGTTAGCTGTTGCGATACTGTACGTGATCAACCGCAACTGAGTCGTGTGGTTGTTTGGTCCTACGGTGTTCGTCGGCGTCCGCCCCCCCCCCCACACACACCACGCCACATACGTACACATACCACACACACACACGCACCGTCATTGTCAACGTATTCACTAAGGTATATACGCGGTGTTTATGTTTTCCAAAGGTTACTTGTGTATATAAGTTTCTTTTATTTCAATCTGCCAGCGAAGGTTTATGCAATCGTTCTGTTCTAAATTTAGCATCCCAGTGATGAGGAAATGGGTACGATGTCGAAGGTTACAGACAGACCCTAGCCTAAGGTCAACCTTCTGTATGAAAAAGTATTTTTGTAGAAATGTGCCAATGGCATGAACAAGTGTAATAGTAAATGGTATCAAATGAAATATTAGATGATTGATTTATCTTTAATGGTGCATTGTACATATACAAATAGGCCTGCACTTTTAATGTATGGCACCCTCGGAACCCCCCACCCCACCCCACCCCACCCCACCCCAGGATGTATGACCAGCATTCTGGTATCTCCCCCCCCCTCCCAAGAAAAAATGAAAAAGGAAAAAAACAAGAAAACAGAAAAGATGCATCACTTTTACATTATTTACAAGAGTATGTTTATAACTCTATGTTCATGATGCTAAATGTAAGATAGACCCCCACAGGAGGGAGAGACAGACAGACAGCCAGACAGACAGACAGACAGACAGTGAGAGACAGATAGACAGCTAGAC
The DNA here is from genome assembly GCF_964340395.1 of Glandiceps talaboti. Classification (NCBI taxonomy): domain Eukaryota; kingdom Metazoa; phylum Hemichordata; class Enteropneusta; family Spengelidae; genus Glandiceps; species Glandiceps talaboti. The sequence goes on along the minus strand of NC_135561.1, from coordinate 18,457,696 downwards.
AGACAGACAGTGAGAGAGAGAGAGAGAGAGAGAAATGGAGAGAGAGAGATGGAGATGTATGGTATACACAACAGTCTACTCCTGCACACACCAGACAAAACAATTAATTCAAAAGTATATGGAGGAAATATTGGAATATTATCGACAATTTGCATGCTGAATGAAAATGAGTGAATAGGAGGAGATTAAATCAGTTTCATGTATAAGGAGAGTCTTATTTAATTCTCTGTTTCTCATGTCCTGAACCAACTCTATATTTTTTCAATCTTTCTCAAAAAAATGTCCTGTATGGCAAAATTAGAAAAAAAATAATATGTCATTGATTGTCAGACGGTGACCCCACCATCACCTTTATTTGCTGAAATTTAGGAAATCTAATAAAATAAATGGTTCAGAGTTTCGTTCTGACATTAATTGTCCTTTCTATGTCATTCAGACTTTTACAATGTCAAGTAGGATTATGAATGGTGATATTTCACAATGTTTTGCTACTGGTGGCACCTCACTCTACATAGGTCACAGCCAATTCCCATTTTGCGTTTATCAATCGAATCGATCACATCTCCGATAGTATGTGCCGTGGCGTGCGGTCCAGTGAAGGTACTCTCGGAAGAGTGAGAGTTGATCGTATGACCATAGTCGCAACATTGCTCTAGATTATTTTGTTTTGAAATGAAATAATCTTCAACATGTACTGATGTGAACACTTATTGTATTTTACTTTTCTTAAATTTTTAACCAACTGACCAACCCATCATTTTGAAGCTGTTACTATGAGAAAGATAGAATTAAGTATGTGTGCACGTGCCCTGAGATATAGATAGACAATGAAAGCTTTTGAAACATGTTGCCAAATACAACTTATTTACATAATTTAAAACAAATTTATGTTTTTAACATTTGCATAAGAAAAGCATTTTGCTACTTTGTTGATAAGTTCAAAAGTGTCTGGCATGCCTGTCTTTTCTGATTTGTAAAATTGTGGTCTCCATTTGTGTGGACAATTTAGAAAGTTACACTTTGAATTATTGCCTTGGTAAGAATAAAATAATAAATATGAACCCAACTGTATTCCAGAAAAAATACATATCTTTTGGCAGTATGTCATTTTCATAAAATATGCTGGAATATTGCAATATTGTAAACCTACTTGTTGTTTATTTCACAGTGGCTAAAAATATTGAATAGAAAATGGCTTAAAATTAAAATGTCGTCTGTACATGAACAATATAACAAGCCTCGAAATTATCTTTTTTTTTCTTTGGTTGTCGTAGTGGGCTACCAATTTCTGAAATTTCTGAAATTGGTAGCCCAAGGATTGTGACCAATAGTCAGGACTATATTCCTGAACTGAAAAAAAAATGTCCTCTATTGGAAATATGTGTGTTATTAAAATACTTTCATGTCCATAAATCTTCCATCCTCATCACTTTAATAATCAGTGGTAGCCTGAGTGGGCTACTACATGTAGCTGCAATTTATGGTAGCCCCATGACAAGTATTGGCATGGGACTGCTGTTAATTTTGAGCCCTGTATAAGCAGTCTCAGTAACGTGCACATTTTAGTTTTTGAAAACTACTAACAGAGAACATAATAACTTTATTACCACATATAAATGCAAAATTGTACAACGGAAATTGGTATAGTTTTGCAGATAAAAGATAAAGTTAATTAAAAGAAAACCACATAAAATAGATATAAGATTATAAACTAAGTCTACTAAACTATTAAAAATCACATCACGTACTTGTCACAAAAACATCTAGGTTTTAATGAATGTATTGACTTGTGATTGTATTCAAAATATTATCACATTTCTCACAAACATCTGAAAAATCACAAATATTGTTACAAACATAACATCTACTTGTTCTGTGACAATGAGTGCTGTAATTTTATTGTAAAGAAATTATGTTGGAGAGCATGCGAGAGGAATGTTCATGAAGATGATTTTTGAACATTTGTTAAAGTCTTCTGTACCAAACACAGACATACATGTACATATTTTTGTGGTATGCATCCAGATATACAGTAAAAATTAGCTAGATATTTTTGTTACTAGAAAATTTTGTGATTTTACAGTCTTCAGCTAGTTCTCAAAATCTAATTTTTTACTAATTACCCAATCTGATTAAAATGCGATGTGGTGAAAGCGGCTGGATGTCTTTCTTTATCACTTTGTATCGTTTGTTTTGTTCTATGTCAGGGCTCGAAATTAACGGTAGCCCCGTGTCATTTGGCTACCAATGTCTGTCTCTGGGCTACCAAATTATGTGAGTGGTAGCCCAATTGGGCTACTAAGTTTTGAATAAAACTGTGACACCCTGACTCCGACACCTTCCCGGGCCGGGGGCCTCCTAGGTCGCAGTCCTGTGGGACGTGTTCTCGCCAAAATTAGCGTCAAAATCTGTGCGTCTTTTCCAAATTTGCATCCACACTACATGTATATCAAATGTACATGAAATACATGTACACTGTACACGCCATTCTTCCGTTCATCGTATACACAGCTTGTACTTCCAAAATGTCACAACAAAACATTTATATGCAACAATATTCTGTATAGCGATTTAATGTTATCTTTCTGTACTTTCAATTTCCCATGGTTGGTTATCACTCTCTGGAAATCTGCTCTCCGGCCCGGGCCCTTCCGGTTCTTCTCGGAGTCGGTGTACAGTACACTCTCGGTACAGCACTGCTGCAGTAACTAAATTCCATAACATTAATGACAGCTTTAACTTTCAACTTGACAGAGACACAGTTGTAATGGTGTTTGATAAAATTTTATGCTGATGAGAACTGTTAACTTGGTATACACCTACAGATTCGTTTATTCTTGAACGATGCCTAAAACATTCCGTGTGTAAACCACGCTCACGCAACCCCTGAGAGCATGCAGTGGTGAATGGTAAATTCACGTAATGCATTCGATCTAGTAGTAGTAGCAAAGCTCAAAAGAAAGTTGAAGTTTTAGTGAGAATGAAATGGTGACATGATGATTTGAATTTATCTGAGTGAAGTTTTCAGCATGGACCGTCTGCTGATGTGGTCTTAGACTCTGTTTGATTATCTCTTCGCCCATGAATGGAAGGGGCTTTGCCGTAATGGCCGTCATGTATTGATACAAATCCTGTCTAACCCGTCTGTTAATAAGTAACCAATCACGTGGATAGATAATGATAACAGCACATAGTTTCTAAACTACCCAAGACGTAGTCTCCACATCAGGAAATGGCCATGGGGCTTATGAAACTGTTTATACGTTTTCCATACGTTGAATCATATTCAAATTTTACAGGTCTCACTGCACCAAGAGATTTAGATAATAGTTACAAGTACGAACTGCGACGACTTGTTTTTTCTTCATTGCAATGAAACCGTACGTAGTAAGCCTCATACGGTCCCTCTTTATGACACGTCCCCAGAGACACATACATGCAAAAAATTGCGTCCCCAATGTCAAATATGGCATGAAATACACACAAATAACGTGTTAACGTGACTCTTAAGTTATTCAATCAATCATCGAATTCAATACATCATATACACAGACACCATTAATTTAGGAATGAATGCATATGGGCTACCAGTCATTGCTCTCGGGCTACCAAATTTAAAAGATGGTAGCCCACCTGGGCTACCAAGAAAAAAAACTAATTTCGAGCCCTGTATGTGATAGGCATGGATCAGATTGCTAATTACTATACTTGTGCATTGTGTTTATGTGCAAGAAGACATTCTCGTCACTACTAATTTGTGTTTTTGTTTTACAGCGAAATAAGCAAAAAGTAAGTCTGTAGGGAAAATTCCAGGTTTACCTCATATGTATGCAAGTCACTCGGTAGGACAGATTTGGGGTATCCATACTGTTACATGTATCCACATCCCTCCCCATCTATCTCTCATCTCCATCTCTCACATCATGCTCGTACATTCCATATTTGCTTTACTATAGTCATAGCATGTATTGACCTATTGACCTCATGCATGTATCATAGTACTACTAGTAGCTTGCCATAACCACTTGTTTTGATTTTTGTTTGGCTTCATCAGCTAGGTAGGGTGCCCCCTATAGGTGAAGTGTTAGGCGAGACAGCCCTGAAGAGAATGCTTGGTAGAGAGCGAGACAGACAGACAGACAGACAGTGAAAGCTGCCCTACAAAATGACTGGCCAAGGAATAGATGATGATTTCAGGTTATTTTTTTATTTTCTGTTTACATAGTCTTCCTTTGTCTGACCTAATTTGAGAAATTCCTGAAATAAAAAGAAACAATATGATTCTTAGATGACAATAGACCATCACCAGTTGTCAAGGTCAAGGGTCGCTGTAGAGCCCTCCATGTTATTAATACAAAATGTAGCATTAGGTTACTGGTATTGACTTGTCAAGCATTGACAGATGCCTTCTGTATTGGGATAGTACCTAGTAGTCTTTCATATTGTCTCTTTCTCTCCATCTCTGGCTCTTTCTCTCACTTTCTCATCTTCCCTTCTCCCTCCCTTTTCCGCTTTCTTTCTCTTTCTCTCACTTTGTTCTTCCTTTCTTCTTCTCTTCCCCACCTCTCTGTTACTGTCTGTTTTTTCTCTGTGTCTGTCTGTCTGTCTGTCTGTCTGTCTTTCTGTCTGTCTTTCTATGTTCTCTGTCTCGGTCTCTCCTACGTATGTGTGTTTGTGTGTGTGTGTGTGTGTGTGTGTGTGTGTCAGTCACATCAGTGCAATTAAAGGTACAGTTTAGACAGGATTATTCAAGATGTAATGCTTGAAAGAATAGAATCATTCCATTTCTCCTTCAATAAACTTCATCCCATGCCTTCTGGTTTACCCCATTAAACCTTAAAAGTCAAAATTGTTTACTGGCTTCATCATAAAAATATAGTGGACTATAGTGAAAATGTCACAGTGTTATACATTTACTGTTATGTTAGTGATTGACAACACATTAACAACACGGCTCTCACCAACTGCCAAGAAATCCATGTAAACACTTTAACAGACTCGTAGAAGTGTCATCATATGTATGTGTTATATGTGGTGTTATGTTTCACTTTAAGAATGTTGTGTTATGTTAAAATGTTATGCTTTGCTTTCAGAATGTCTATTTGATTTCATGATGGTATACATGTAGAATGGTTTGTCATGTCATGTTATAATTCACTTTTATGTAACGTAGAATGTATTGGGTTTTTTTTTCTCTTTAAGTATTAAGTTTATTTCTGAATTTGAAAAGTTTCATACATAACAATACATAATTTCAATTACATACAAAAAATAACCAGTACCTTATAAACTTAATTAACAAAGACATTTAGAGACAAAATATCAAAGGATTTCAAGTAATAGTGACATATTTTGTGAAAGAGCTCTTTCAAGGAGTTCGTTTCTTGCAAACATTGTTGATGAAGCTTCATTGTGAAGGTTACAAGTCCAGTACTTGTGAATTGACCATTTACCAACTAAAATAATAAGATTTGCTAGATTCTCAAAGGTTTGCTTATCCCTCCAACAATTACTTTCAAGTTTAAAGACTATAGACGTAGAATGTAATGTAATGTTATATTATGTTGTGTTGTGTCATGTTATGTTATTTCAGAAATTTACAAAGAACAAGAAATGTTCTGTTTATTCATTTGGTTAGGCCCATTAGTTAAAATTGTTGTAGTTAGTAGTACTTAGTTTTTACATTGCAAAACACATTCCACAAAATAAATAGCTTCAGAGTGGAGTCATTTGCTGGTATTTTGTTCAAAATAAACTTTTGATTAATTCCATGTCATGAAAAAATCCACCAAAGTTTGGCCTAGATATGAAAATAGACAATTCTCTAACTACATGTACATTTAATAAAAGGAACCTCTCTCCAGGAAATAAAGGCATTTTCATAAACTTTGGGTTTTGGAGTCATTTCATGACTTTATATCATCTACCATTACTTATGATTATTCATGACTTTGAGGTGCCTATTTATTTCAGTGTGTATAACATCTCATGAATATTCATTGTTCAACCATGACTATGATCTACCAAGCTGATGACCATTTATGGTCATTTACATAACAATCATATTCATGGTTGAACAATGAATTTGCCAAAATGGCAAACACAAGACATACAAAACTACAGTGAAAACATTGTGAATACAGACATATCATATACATGTGATAGTCACTACAGTGGGCACACCCATCAAAGTATTAAAGTTTCAAATCTCAGTATTGGTATAATGTTTCTCTCTGTCTAGTTTTGATTTTAGCGTCGTATCGGTTTTCAGTTTGTTTTTAGAACGTAATGTATCGTAAGTACATAAGTTGGCCAAGTATATCTTGCATGGTGTAAGGGACGCTGTACTTTCAGGTGACACAGTCTCTAACTTTAAGGTTCTAAGTGGTTGCTTTGAACTGTTTCATATGAAAATGAAATAAGAGTTGGTTATTCCCAATACTAAAGCAGGATGGAACAAGTTTAGCAACTCATTTAACACTCTTCAGGTATTCAGAAATTATGTAAATGACATATGAAGATGACATAATTTTTTGGTTACCAAAAAATTAGGAAATGCCACATTCGTGATAACTAAGAGTCAGTGTATATACATCTAACAACTAACACACTGTATTTAGTCAGATTGGCTTATAGTAGTTTCTGTTTGTTTGATTTATGAGCATTTTACATGTACTAATGTCAGCTGAAAGTGAGACTAAATTAGAATGTAGCCCTATCCCTTCCTAAACTGATTCAAAACTAAACTGAATTGGTACCAGTTTTTTCCCCATGAAAGAACTAAGCAATGAATTTGCATTGAGGAACTGGTTTCAAATTGATTTACTTGAATGGGTTCCAAACCACTCCTGAGGTGGTTTTGAATCAATTCAACTAAAATCGGTTTAAAACTTATTTAGTGCATTGTAGGACAGGAGAACCAATTTTGATTTGATTTTTTTCAAACCGACTCAACATTTCACATGAGGACAGGACTTGCATTGTACCAGTCTCAATCACTGTGATGGAGTTCATAGTTACATTATCTCACTATCTTTTCTGTACAAATTTAGAGTATTCTCTCTTCAATTTCTTAACAGGTATGCTTTCTTGAAGATGTCAGACGGGCTAAATGCAGTTGGTCTCCATGATGATGCTGTTTCTATAGCAACTAGTGCTGTGAGTGGCATCTCAGATAGCATCATCAGTTCATCGCCAAGTGTGATAGTTCAGAGAGTTGATGCAGGCATCCCAACATGGAGCCTAACAGCTGCTGAAGGTCTTGAAGAGGTAAATGTGGTATTCCGTAGTTTTATTAGTCCCCGTGGACGAAGTCCGGAACGGGGACTTATGGATTGGGTTCCGTCTGTCCGTCCGTCCGCCCGCAGCTGTTTCTTGGAGATGCCTGGACCGATTTTTTTCAAACTTGGTACAGGGGCAACATACTATGGCACACATATGCACGTCAATTTGTTTTATGATATGATCCAATATGGCCGCCTAGCAACCATTTTGTTTGCGAATTTTCCCTGTCTAGAGCCATAACTCAGACATGCTTTAACAGATCTCATTCAAAGTTGGTATTAGGACAGTGTTCTATGACATACATGTGCATATTCATTGTTGTCATGATACGATCCAATATGGCCGCCTAGCAGCCATTTTGTTTGTGAATTTTCATGTCCAAAGCCATAACTCAGACATGCTTGAACAGATCTCATTCAAAGTTGGTATTAGGACAGTGTTCTATGACATACATGTGCATATCCATTTTCATTGTGATACGATCCAATATGGCTGCCTGGTAGCCATTTTGTTTGTGAATTTTCATGTCCAAAGCCATAACTCAGACATGCTTGAACAGATCTCATTCAAAGTTGGTATTAGGACAGTGTTCTATGACATACATGTGTATATCCATTTTCATTGTGATACGATCCAATATGGCTGCCTGGTAGCCATTTTGTTTGTGAATTTTCATGTCCAAAGCCATAACTCAGACATGCTTGAACAGATCTCATTCAAAGTTGGTATTAGGACAGTGTTCTATGACATACATGTGTATATCCATTTTTGTCGTGATACGATCCAATATGGCTGCCTGGTAGCCATTTTGTTTGTGAATTTTCCATGTCCAAAGCCATAACTCAGACATGCTTAAACAGATCTCATTCAAAGTTGGTATTAGGACAGTGTTCTATGACATACATGTGCATATCCATTTTCATTGTGATACGATCCAATATGGCTGCCTGGCAGCCATTTTGTTTGCGAATTTTCATGTCCAAAGCCATAACTCAGACATGCTTGAACAGATCTCATTTAAAGTTGGTATTAGGACAGTGTTCTATGACATACATGTGCATATCCATTTTCGTCATGATACGATCCAATAAAGCTGCCTGGCAGCCATTTTGTTTGTGAATTTTCCATGTCCAAAGCCATAACTCAGACTCCATTTTCATCGTGATATGATCCCCCATACCCAACCAATCCTTTATTGTTGGAGGCATATTCCATGTCCAACAAGCACACACAACATATCTAAGTCTGTTTGTTTTAGGTTCACAAATGTTGTTGCGTGATCAGAGTAGTGATAATTCCTTAAAACCCAATTATAGCGGGGACTATGTCATTCTCAATGACTTGTTTTATTTATGAACAAACTTCAATTGATGAATGTGGACAAACTCCTTGACAGCTAGTTACATTTCATTCAACAAACATTTCACAAAATAATGAAAGGAAAGTGTTTCACAAACTGATTTAGAACTTTTTGCTGCAAAAAAGAAAATACATTGCACAAAACAAACACTTTGCTGAAAGAATCTGCAAAGAATCAACTTGCAGCACAAATGCAACATTGAGAGAGAGAGAGAGAGAGAGAGAGAGAGAGAGAGAGAGACAGAGACAGAGACAGAGAGAGAGAGAGAGAGAGAGACAGAGAGAGAGAGAGAGAGACAGACAGACAGACAGACAGACAGACACAGACAGATAGACAGACAGGCAAACAGAGACAGATAGACAAAGACAGACAGACAGACTGACAGAGAGGAGAGATATATACAGACAGATACCCAAAGACAGACAGACAGAGAGAGAGAGAGATATTTCACAACTCTAAGTCTGTCAACATTTGTATAGTTCCAATAACTGCCTCATAACTAGTTTTTTTTGCTGTTCATAAGTTTTGTTATGAACATGCAGTTTAAAATCATAATTTTTTATTAAGTGACACAAAAACTCAATAAAAAAATAACTACCAGCAACTGAAGCATACCTAATTTTGAATAGTATTTACAATTGAAACCAGACAATGAAATTTTCCTGGCTGTAACTGAAGTAGTGTCCTTTCCACAGTACCAGCAGATTGTATTTTTCTTGTATATTGCCCATTTTAGCTTTAGATGTACCATTGCATACTATAAGTAAAATGAGATATGTTGTACAGAGTGCAATGCATAATTTATTGAAATGTGAAATTGAAAATGTTATTTTTATCTTAGACTAGTAGATACAATGGTGAGGGACACATGTAGAGCAGTGTCAAACCATTGAAGTCAAGACAAATCAAGTCTATACCACTATACTAGGGGGTCTAACTCTATTCCTATCCCAGCTTACTCCTACCCGTAACTCCCTAGCTTGAATATATTAGCAGGCAAACACAGTCCAGCACAAACTAAAACTATTATTGTGACATGTTCATACAAGCTATCAACAGATATTGCACTCAGCCTAATCCCTATATATGGAAAGTCATGAATATTATTAATATAGGAAGGCATCTCTGATGATGAATATTTCTCAAATGACTGTATATACAAGTTACAACCTCTCCCCCCCCCCCCCCCCCATTTAGTGTTTATCTTGATTACTGGGTGATCAGGGGTGAACAAATCATTTTGTGAACTGGTGGTCCCCGGACCAGTGCCCTAAAAAATCTAGTGGTCCTGCTGAAAGAATTAGTGGTCCAAGATCCCTTTAATGTGAAACATTAAATCTTACCTATGAATCTGTATATTCAGACGACTTTTTAGCATAGTTATTATATTAACAGTAAGGTACTGGTCCAACGGACCAGACAAGGTAAAATTTGTGTGGTTCGCCAAAAAAAATCGCTAGTCCCGGACCCAGGACCATTGGATTTGTTCACCCCTGGTGATTATATGCACAAAACCAAGGCACCCCTATCAAGTGGGCCACTTGTATAATGTACTATACACAAGAACAGGAGTTTTAGTTTGTGTCTATCTTAGTTTGGCGATAGCATGTTTTCCATAGTAGTATTATGTTGTCAAGTGGGTTCATTGTTGTACAGTCTTGTCTTGATGATATTGAACATTGTGTGTTTTACCTGTGATATCCAGTGTTCTGCCAAGGTGACAAGATAGTGGGGACAAAAGACCCATTGGCTGCGACAAAGTGGCACCATTTAGGCGGGAAGTGTGACTCTAATATGGTATACATACTTTGCATAAATACTATTAACTACTTCATAATTCCATTCACAATAAAAGTTAGTGGTAAACTGTCTTGGAAACAACATTACACATTCTTGAAAAAAATGCAATGAAAACTGTGGTAACTTTATAAAGTCATTTCTTAAGAGGGGGTATTGTTTAGATAAATTGGACAACCACAGCCATAATTGCTTCAGTGCTCAAAAAAAACAACCTGTTATTTTTACACAAGTGCGATGACACGTGCCCCTTACTGGTAATATAAAATATACTGTTTGCACCTCAAGCTAATCTCATATGCACAAATTTTGTGAAAGTATTTCTGCCTTGACCCTTGTCTTTAAATTGCAGTTTTAGAATACTTGAGCTCTTAACCCTTTCATGACTGGAGACGAGTTTTAAATAATTTTGGGACCCAATTTATATGAACATTTTCATAGTTATAATAATATTACTTCATTACGAAATAACATTTCTTTAATTCCAGTCTAAAATGAAGCTGATATATGCCAAAAACTTACATAAAAACAAGAATTTTGTTCAAATAATTTTGGCGGCAAAGTTTTCAGTACTGAATGGGTTAAACACATGACCTTGCCCAGCCATTGACCACTTTACAGTTTTAAGTCACAAATTAATTTTGTAAAAGTAGGAAATTTGCTAAAAATCAGAATACAACACAAAGTAGTGAAATTGGAAAAGAATAAGATTCGAAGATTTCAGCAAATTATGTGAGTTTTGTGAGATGCTAATAGCATATCTTGTAAACAGCTGTCCCCAGTAACTAAGTACTTTATGATTACTATCATAATAAAATCATTTTCAAAAATGTAAGGTTGTCCTTTGTCCCACAAAGTTTGCTAACGACCTAAAAAGAGAGATTTCATTCTACATTGAGTTCAAGTATCATGCCCAAAATGTGCTACCTGAGTGTTCTCCTGATTGAAGATATTCAACTAAAGAAAAAATTGAAGTGTCCAAATTACACCTGATGGCTTTTGATAAAAACTGTTAATATTGAATTTATTTCTTTACTGATACAGCAAAAGGAAAGTCATTCCTACCTTGATGATACCACGGAGTGTCTCCTTGCTGATGATCCACTCAAACAAATCGAGGTTCTCAACTCAGATCAGTCCCGACAGTTCGATTGTAGCGATCCAATCAAAAACATGCTTACAGATGACAATCCAATGCTAAGTGGTGGTTCACTACATGAGACTTCAACCGACTTTCTGTTGGGACATGATGTTCCATTGGTGCCAAGCGTATTTGACAGTTCAGGGGAGAGTCTGAATACGAGTAATCCGTTCGGCGATGTAGCCACGGGCGCTTTCCTCCAGGAAGGAAGTATAGATAACGTTATGAAGGATCATAATTACGTCAATTACGGTGATGAAATAGACAGTAGGGCTGATAGGGAAAATGTACGTAGTATGCGGAGTAGTACACGAGCTGCCACTAGAAGTACTAATCAAGTATACCAGCGGAGAAATGTTAAAACTGCAAATTTGAGGCCAGAAAGCGATAAACGGGAACTTAGAAGCAGTGGTCGGAATCAAAAAGAGGAGAGTTTAGAATTGCGGCGAAACACACCACCATCGCCACGGCGATCAAGTAGAGGAGGAAGGGGTAACCCTGGCAACGATAATGTTGAAATGCAGAGGGGATCAAGAAGTTTGCGTCAGGGCAGAGGAGAGGAAAGAACAAAACGAGAAAGACAATCCAAAGAAACTGAGGATGAGCAGGAAGGAAAATCCTTGAAACAAGTTCAAGAGGAGATGCGGAGATTGAAAACCAGGAAAGTAGAAAATATTCCTGAAGGAAAAGTTGACAATAAAGACAGACAGAAAGTAGGGGAGACTCAGCACAAATACAGACGAACAAGTGACAGTGACAGACATGATCAAAAACAAGGACATATGCAAGAAAGACGACGTAGTGAAGGTGAGAGATCTCACCTAGAACGTCAACATAGTCATGACAGAGGACAACATAGTCATGACAACAAAGGCACTAGACCTAGTCATCACACTTATGTTAAACATAAAGAACATGAAAGACAGAGGGAACATGTGAAACATGAACATGATACACACAGACAGCGAGAACAGACTGAACCTAATAAACATGACAGGAAGCACTCGGCCTCTGATGAACAGGGCAAACAAGAGAGGAAACATTCAAGTTCTGACGAACATGGTAAACATGAGAGGAGACGACTTTCTTCTGTTTCAGACGAACCAATACTTTTCACTCCTGACACTATTGTAAAATCAATAAAACCAGAAACACATGACTCACACGCTGATGATAGTGAACAAACTGGAGTGAATAATGAAAAGATGAAGACTCAGAAAGGTAAGTTTCCATGGCAACAGTTTATTTCAAATCATATTCCCATTTCATATAGTTTGAGGAAATTTCAACATGTTAAATGTATTAGAATACAAGTAAACTGAGAAGTGTTGTGTATGTTTGTCGTGACGTCGGTTGATCATAGGGTTGATAGTGGATGACATGAAAATCATCTTCTGCCATTATAGATACAATTGGTGGTGTAATAATGACAGAACCCAATGATATACATGTATGAATGCAAGTGTGGTGTTCTCTGGGTATTTGTACAAGTGCTTGTGATGTTCTATACAGCCATGTTTGAGAGATATATTTTTAATTTATTGAAAATACATTTTGGAAAAAATAATGCTTGACACTAAAAAAATGACAAATCAAAATTTGAAATGAATATAATTTTTACACAGACAGTATTCTAATAGTGATGATAATTTTTGAAATAGCAATAAACAAATATTTCTGTAATAAAAAGAAATATAGTTATAATAATAATAATGCACGTAATAAATAACTCCAATTGTTGTATTTCTGTTTTATCATTCTGGTGACCTCGAGAAACTAAAGTCACATGATGTGATAAAAGATATATGACTATTTCTGTCAAAAAGTACAAATGTTGGTAAAATAGGTGAACAGTTCATTTGCAGGCCTTATGAATATGAGTTGAACATACAGCTTTATTATTATTAGTAGTATTAAACTTTATTTCAGGGAAAAAAGAATGAAAAAACGCTTACAACAATCCCTTAGACAAAAAAATACACACAAAAACAGCATTTTAAAACAAGAACTTTAAAAAGAAAAATACATACATGAACAAATACTAGCATTTATGTGTAAAAGAAGAGAAACAGGTGTCTCCATGCTCTTGCAAGCTGAATGTAGATATGTAAATTAGGGGTGAAAGGGCATGGCAGCAGCTGTGGTATTATGGGATATTATTATAATGAGATGGGTTGGGAGTCCATACATGCAGTCACTCAGTGTAGTGTGAGTTGTGTACACATAAAAGCCCTCCATGTAGCCGTCTTGGAAAAGGTAGGTCACCAGTTCAAACGTTAGTTAAACCTTTGTTGTGGAATAACAGGGTAAAATGTGTATTTGTGGGTGGATTTTTATCATTGTAGACCCCTGTAAGGTCATTATCTTTGCAAGCATAGCTTTGTGTATTGACATTTTCTGAATATTGCATGCAATATTTACGTGCTAAAAAAATTTGAATTTCATCTGTCATTGGGTGATTATTTCTGCAAAACATGTGATTTTTGAATTTCATGTTGTATTTAATTTGTCAACAAATCATCGGATATGTATTATTTTTGTACATTTTTTGAAAGCATTTTCATTTCAATATTTTGTCAAATATTGATAGTTAGCTTGAAAATATATCTTGCCAGGAAAATTTTAGGTCAAGTTTAAAAAAAAAAAAAAAAATCTGAAATATGAGAAAGTTTTGTTTGTCAAAGAGTGTTGTGACCCTGTCTATTTACAGGAGGTCATCTACTACATTGTGGAATTGGTGTGTATTAAAACTGCCCAAGCTGCAACAAAAACTATTTTTTGAAACTGTTTTGTTAGACATAATGATTACCCTAATACCATACATCTTTCAAAGTATTGAATCATATGTTAGTAAATGTGTTTGTACAGCTGGACACATAAATATACCACAATCAAATTGATTTTGGGTCATCACTCAAAAATCAGCACCCCAATGTAATCACAATTTCAAATTGTAAATGTACTTCTGATGGATAAAATATACCTCTAATTAACACTTACAGTGTCTAATTATTGGTACTTTAACAATTTTCAGTGAATATATTTGTTGGTTGTCTGATCGAAAATAATACTCAAGTTACAGCAAGTGTAGCTTTAAAAATGATACCATCTGAAAATCATTAAAAACAGGTTACAGCCCCAATTTCATTCTTGTACATGTAATAGAAAGTGTTGAAAGTTGGTTTATATTTCACCGTGGTTGCATGTAGTAGGTCGTAGTGTCATAGATATGTCATTGAGTATTTGTATACGTTACAATATTAACAGAAATGAAAACAGGCTGTCTCAAAACTGGTGTAAAATTGTTCCAAAAATAATCCAGAGTAGCTTTTGCCCTGATAACATCTAGTATATCAGGAAGTATGTATACATATACATATTATCTGTAAACAAATGTATACTCAGTCTTCACACTCCAAGAGTGACACATTGATCCTAAATCATCCAGGAACTTCATTTTGTCCCATTGAATCATATACCTAATGAAACAGTTCAATCCACCTCATTAGCTAAAACTACCTCTCTACTACTCAGAATTATTTTGCCTGTTTTCATTTCTGTTTATGTTGTATGACGAAAAATATTTGAGAATAACATGATTATACCAGCACCAGTAATATCAAAGAAATATTGGGGGAAACAACGGTAATTTGAACGTTTTGACTCAAATTTTGAACACAGCAGAACCAATGATGTAGACACACATTGTTGTGACATAGATGCGTATTAATTTATTGAGTGTTCATACAACCCTTGGCATGCTCTTAACAAAATAACTCTTTCACTAGCTGACATTTGGCCACGAAAATACCAATTTCATGACAAGAAATACAACACAAATATAGTCTTGTATGTAACCAATTCATTTACCAAAATAATTCACCCACTAGCTGAATGTAAACATTATTTGCTATAGTCTAAAAACCATGAAAATAAAATGTAATCCAGTCATTTTAAAAAAAAAGTGACAGTCAGTAGTGGAGATTTTATAATAAAGTACTGATTAATTCTTGCACAGAATTTCTTGGAGTAGTTGTTGATTGTTATAATCAATTTTCTCTCATACTGTTTTTATCAGTTCTCATAAAACATTGCCGTGAAATTTATTCACGCTGTTATTTCTACATACTGTTCATTTTGTTGTTGTGAATTACAGTGGCTGAAGGAACTGTTCATTTCAAAGCTTGTCTTGCATGGCCATTTTATCATTGTCCCTCCCCCCAAAAAAGCCATATTTACATTTGCATAATTGTCCCCATTTATTGTTATGCAAATTGGTTTTGGTTGCAGTACAATAAGCAAAAGTTTAGAATTTGCAAATATACTTGTTTCAGTGTTATGCAAATTACTGATACTTCTGTTAGGAACTCAATATGCAAAAACAGTAAATTTACATAGTATGTTATTGTTATGCAAACCATGGCTAATTCCCGTGGGAGCTCAATATGCCAAAAAATGTACAGTGCAGTAAGACTTTACAGAGCAGAAAAGAGGCCAACATGTCTTTTGACCAAAAGTGCTTGTATTATGGACGTACATGTATGTACTAAATATTTGACACTGAGTGTATGTGGTATGGTTTATGCCCTTGACAATCTAGACACACTTTAGATGACAAATTGTTTCCTTAATGACCATCTTCATTTTCATTGAATCAACTCGCTGCAATAATTGTAGTGTTTGTTGTGATTTTGAGGGGGGGGGGGGGGGGGGTTACTTCTGTTTTTTTTTTGGCTTTTTTTGTTCGGATGTTTAAACCTGAAGCAAACACTAAAATTCATATTACACAAACTCAAGACAAGATCATGCTGAAAACATGAGTGAGATGTCAGCGTACTACCCATTTTAAAATGCTACATGTGTTGCTACTTTTGCTGATTTTGACGGGATTGGGTCACCTCTGAACATTTCTTGGGTCTTGAAGGCTCCATAATTAATGCTGGGGACAAATTTTGATGATAGTATACCATAGTACTACTAGTAGTATACTCAGTATAGATACGTCATGCTCACCCTGACCTGCCTCCTCGGTTGACCAATGTGTGAGAATGCCCCGTCACAGCATACCCTTCCGTCCTACTTGTAGTAGTACTTGTAGTATGTTTATTACAGTGACATGTAAAAACATAACATAATACTAATAGCAACAACAACAAAATTTAGCAACAAAAACAAAATTCAAAACAAGGAATTATCTTGCCTAACTGGCAGACAAGTCACTACAGTCAGTATACAGGTTACTCTGTTGATCATATGCTTCATGCCTAACTAGATAAATCTAACTTTATTTAATACTCGTAGTTTCTCAAACTTCACCAGTGAAAATGATTCTGTCGTTACACTAATTTATTTTAGTGTAAATACTTGCTTCTGCTTCATAAAACTAAAATAAGTTTTTAGCTAAAATACAGACAAACACATTACACTAATTACAATAAACCTAGGATATTAAAATTCATACAGTTTCTTTCTTAAATTTTTTCAAAATAATGTACTTTAATTTTTGCCAATAGGTGAAGATGATGACACCGAAGACTCCTTGACCTACGTTGATGACGAGAACGACAGTGACTGGTGTAGTGAAGATGACCCAGACAAACTGTGGTGTATTTGTAAACAACCCCATGACAACAGGTAAGCTGTACTGAGACATTGATATTTTTTAACCAAGTGTAGTATTACAAATGAAACTAGTGAGGATTGTAGTTAACCAATACCCAAATAATCCTGGCAGTACACTTCAGATCATGTCCAATTTGTCATCAGATCATCACAGTTATCAAATTTATTTTGGTTAGGGACGATCCCACAATGTTGCACAAGGTCAATAAACGAACTTTGTTCATTTAGGACAAAAAACCCTCCCCCTAAATTGATATTCACAAGTGTGACATTGACACGTTTATATATGATGTAAACCATTAGCAGTCACACCATTATGATGACAACACGATGGTAAACATATTAAAATACTAACTGGAAACCCAGCACTGTATGTCACATTAGAAGTACATTTTAATCAACTTATCAACATCTCAGTAGTAAATACAGAACCTGTTATCAAAATTTGGTCAGAAGTATGAAAATGAAGTTCAGCAATCACATTGATGCCAGACTCCCTTCCCCCTAAACGATCAAAGTTTGTTTATTGAGCTTGTGTGACATTGTGCAATCATCCCTTAGATGTATATAAAAATTATTGTTACTTACCTGAGTTCTAGTATAGTCCTTCACATACAACAATACAGGGCCACTCATAGCAATGAGTGTCTTGAAAGGAGTTGGTAACTCAGCTACTCATTGCATTTATGTCAGAAGATTGTCACACCATTTCTTATCTTTTCATCTATCTGTCTTTCTCTCTGTCTTTCTCTCTCTGTTATTCAATCTCATCACATCTTCATCCCCTTAAACCATGGTTTTGAACTGCAGAAACAGGTGAGCAATGTGGAAATACTACACATTTAAGATCAGCTGTAATTATTTATGCCAATGCCATACTTTCACCTTCTTTTACAGTACTCCCAATAAACTACTGTAACCTATAGATACAATACCAATGTAGGTCTATGTACAAAATTTACAGGTAATTTGATCTGATCAACGATGTGTCGCAGTTGTGCACGTCATCACTAATAACTTCAATCATAACAAATTTCAAATTTGGTGCCTCCGACAATTAGCAAGGTTTGTGGTGTTGTTCACTTCGTATGTCTACCTGTCATGATATCATCCAATAGACAGGGTTTATTTGCAACAATGAATATTGCATGCCTGTTTGACAGTGTTATCCAAGTAAACTGCTATTCATCTTTGTCACTGAGTAGGCAATGTTTTGACTACTAGTATGGCTAAATCTACATCAATGCATCAGGGCAAGTTCAGTAATGTATCAATATATTACAGTACTTCATCATTGATACATCCATTGGAAGCACTGTAATTACCATGGTTACATGACTATCAAAAATCTCATACTTATAATTTGACACTTTGTATATACAGCATCCTAATATCACTGTCACTCATCAGTGGTTTTGCTAAGGTTGGCAACCCTGGTAACAGAGAGAGGGAAATACAGTAAAACTGGCATAGTTTCCTATAGAATAAAACGATAATTTTGGTGGTGAACCCTGGTAAATTGTACCCACAGTAACACTACTCATCAAAAATTAACAGTTCACCTATGGGTTACAATTATCTACTAGAACTCCAAATTTCTCGTCATTCAACTGAGGAAAATGTGATCGACATACGACTTTATTACTAGGAGTCAAAGATAAAACCTTTATGTTGTGTGTATTATTTGGCGATATTTAGTTTAACTTGTAGTGATAAACAAAGCAATTATTATGGAAAGCACAAAAATTCATGGTTGAATTGTTAAAGCTGATCTTAAATGTGCTGTACATACAACTCATCTACATGTGCCTGTCTGCAAAGATTTCCTCTCTGTATTCTGAGTGATTCTGGTTTAACTGATGTGCTTCTAAAAAGAACTCAGAAGACCAAAATGATGTTTTGTATTTGTAATCATAGAAAGTTTTACAAGACGTGTGAAATGTGTGCAAATGAACAATTATCTTGCATGTTGGTTTGGATGGAAATATCACTTGATTTTGCAAAGTTTACACCGTTAGCATTTTGTGTTGAAATAATTACTAATACACTGACAATGTATGAAATACCAGTTTACACCGCTAGCATTTTGTGTTGAAATAATTACTAATATACTGGCAATGTGTATGAAACACTAGCTTGAACCTCTAGCATTGTGGTGACACAATTACTATATGTACTACACTGACAATGTATGAAATACCAGTTTGCACCTCTCGCATTGTGTTGAAAAAATTATTTCTACACTTGCAATGTTTGAAACACCAGTTTGCAGAGCACAAACCTTCAATGGGTAATTTGCAAAATGCTCAATATGAAAAAGCATGTATTGGCAATATGCAGATGTATTATTGGTATTGTGTAGAAATGGCTGTAATTTGAAAATACGTAATGTTGGCAAAATACAATCTGTCTTATGATTTTTCTGATTCCCATGTGTAAAAGGCCTTCTTGAAATATGCAAAATGTCTATAATTTGGCAATATGCAAAATGTCTATAATTTGGCAATATGCAAAATGTCGATTAGTACTTTTTTAAGATGTTGATAATTTGGGAATACATTGTATGCAAAATGTCTGTTGCCTATGTGTAAAAGGCCTACTTGATATGTGCAAACTGTCTAGTATGTGTTCATGTGAGAGAAAAAAATATAATTGGAATGTGCCAAATGTATTGATAATGTTCAAAATATGTGTGAAAAAGCCTTACTACACAAGTGTATTGTTATGACTACCTAACTTACTTGTTGTGTGTACTGTACTACACGACTACCTAACTTAGTTGTTTGTAGACATAGTTGTTTTGTTATGACTACCTAAGTTATTTGTACACACACAAGTGTTTTGTTCGGACTACCTAACTTACTGTTATTTGTACGCAGGTGTATTCAGACTACCTAACTTACTGTTATTTATACACAGGTGTATTGTTATGAATACCTAACTTACTGTTATTTATATACTAGATTCATGATATCGTGTGATAGCTGTAATGAGTGGTACCATGGTAAGTGTGTCGGTGTAACCAAGAGACAAGGCAAAGAGATGGAACGTACTGGTTCCCTGTACAAGTGTACAGTGTGTGTGGACAAAGACAAGAAGAAAGAGAAAGACTCTAAGGCTACAAACCCTCCCCAGCCAGGTCCCAAGAAATCTGACGAACAGTCAGCAGAAAAATCAGACACACCTGACAAGAAAAAGAAAATAAGGTTTTTCAAAAAGGTAAAATATTGTATTTAAACTTATGTATTTTTTTAACACAACTAAACTTTGGTTCAATAGATATAGGTGGAGATGAAGAAGAGCTGTTGATGAAACAATTATACTGGAAGAATTAATATGTAGAATAAGTTTATTCACACTTCAAAACTAAAAGGAATACCTTCTTTATAAAATAATACTGGAAGAATTAATATGTAGAATAAGTTTATTCACACTTCAAAACTAAAAGGAATACCTTCTTTATAAAATAATACTGGAAGAATTAATATGTAGAATAAGTTTATTCACACTTCAAAACTAAAAGGAATACCTTCTTTATAAAATAACAGCTTAGATTTCAATACCAGTTGTGCATGATGCCAAAGGCACTGTTATTATTATTCCATCCATTCATCTCATTAGGATACTGAAAAGTTCCAGTAATTTCCCAAAAATTTCAAACATTTTCAACAACAAGATGAATAGGTATATCCAGGCTGTCGGTCAAAAATGTGGTTCGATTAGAAATGTACAAGTGACTTAGGATCAGAGGGAGTCAAAATCATCTCGTTTGCTTCTGTGTCTTTTATCATCAATTTACAAATTATCGGTAATTAATTCATGTACGTGTATTCAAATGTAAATTCATTAATCTCGGCAAATCCTGTTTTTCCAAACTTGTAAATTTTTGTGTACAAAGAAATAAAAATATTGCATTCCTTAGAGACGATAATATGATGTCACACAATCTAAATAAATGAACTTTTTTTTCAATTATAGGGGAAGGGGGTCTAGCTTCAATGTGATTGCTTCACTTCATTTTTTGAACTTCTAACCAAATTTAGAAAACTTTCACACCTTGAATGATAACAGGTTCTGTATTTATTATTGAGATGTTGATACGTTAATTGAAATTTTCTGTTAATGTGATATACAGTGCTGGGTTTCCGCTTGTATTTTAATGTGTTTACTGTGTTTTCACACAACATCGATCGTAGTGATGTGACCACTACAATTTCCATCATTGTTTACATCATATATAAATGTGCCGTCGCACTTGTGAACGTCTGTTAGGGGAAGGGGAGGAGGGAGTTTTGGCCTAAAAGAACAAAGTTCGTGTATTGAGCTTGTGTGATATTGTGCAATCGTCCCTTACTTTCTCATTGTATTTCTATTTCTCTATTGTTATAACAGCCTGTACCACAACAACAGTGTGTCGGATCACTGTGTAACAAGCAGGCCAGCTCGAATTCTGTGTTCTGTAGCAACGAATGTATTGGTATACATGTCAGGGTGGCTTTGAAGATCATAGAGAGAGAACGAGAGAAGACGTTTGGAATTAGAAAGGATAGTAGGGTAAGTGTCATGTGTATTATACCATGTGAAAGCCAAGTTGAAGGTGTCTGAACAGAAAATATGAAGTTTATATCCTGATCATTTTTCATCATGACAACATAATCTATATCATTGGTTCTGTAGTTTTCAAAATATGAATCAAAACACTCAAAGTCACTGTTTTTTCAGTTTTTCATAAGTTATGCTTGAGAAGGGGTATAATTACATTAATGTCCCAAATTGTTATTCATTCAGCCAAAAGGTACTGGTGACTTGTCACTTTTTTTGTTTTTGACTCATAGTCACAAGGCCCCTTATGTAACTCATGTTTTCCTTGGCTGAGCAAAGAAAACTATGGCGAATTCTTAATATCTGATTATCATGATGGATAAGGAGAAATAACCTTGTAGGATTGTCATTGTTGTCATATGCCATATCTGTAATGTTGAATTTTCATCCAAATTTGCTGTCAAGACTTTTCACTGATTTGTAATCATCACGGTATGTTTGCTCCCATTTTGTGTCTTGGTCAATCTGTTACAGGGTGGGAGACAGCTAGATACAAAGTTGAAAGACAGTGATACCGTAGCCGTGATAGAAAGACACACTGGGAGAGTGTTAGCTGGGCTATCAGCACCAACGGTTACAAACCTGGAAGAGTGGATTATAAAACACCCAACATTTGAAGTACTCAGACCTGGTACACATGGCTATGATAAAGTATCTCATGCAAGTAAGTCTTTCATATATCTTGTATTGTGCAGTATGATCTAGTCTTAATGGGCCATGCCATGCAAAGAGATAGTATTATATGATTGCATCCTTTCTACTTTCCTTGTTTAGCTGTGCATATTTTTGTTCTTTGGCAACGTCCTACCATGGCAATGTCAAGATTGGCTGCAGCGATAGGTTTAGTCCATTGGTTGGTCAGTCTCTCTGTCTGTCTGTCTGTCTACATGTTTGTTTGTTTGTCTGTCTGTCTGCCTCTGCCTGCATGTTTGTGTCTGCCTGCCTGTCTGTCTGTCTGTCTCTGTCTCTGTCTGTCTGTCTGTCTGTCTGTCAGTCTACATGTCTCTGTCTGTGTGTCTACCTCTGCCTGTCTATCTGTCGAGATCTGTCTATCTGTCTGCATGTTTGTGTGCAGCTATTTATTAGCCTCAGACATTTCTTTGGTTTGATCAGATCTTATCACTAGTCTTGTTATTGAACAAAAATGGAAAATGACAAGACAGCCTATAGAAAATGGCTTTTGCCTTAGACTATTGTTCTTAGTGTCAACAGCGATTTCTTCATCCATGATATTTCTCTGTTGTTCATATCCCATTTCTTGTCATGTCTACATTGGATAATGCTTAGTTAGACTGGTTATCAAAATTTGTTTGGTGCTTCTGCTTGACTATTTACCTGTCTGTCTGTCTGTCTGTCTGTCTGTCTGTCTTTCTTGTGTATCTGCAGTCTTATTTTTTTATCCATGCACATTTCTTTTGTTGTAGCAGACTATGATCTGTAATCCCAACAAGTGTTGGTTAGGTGTACTACCATTTCTTCATTAAATGTGATGTAAAACTCATGCTGTGGTATGTTGGCTGTCTAATGACAACAATTTTCACTGCAACCGTTTGCCAGTATTTGATTCTATGTATCGTATTTGATTCTATATATCTGTTTTGATACAGCTAAAGATTTGGAGAAGGCACAGCGGGAGAAGATGGAGATGGAAAAGGAAAGAGAGAAAAGAGAACGGGAAAGGGATAGGGCATCAAGAGATAAAGACAAAAGTAAAGATAGAGGGAAAGACAAAAAAGACAGGAGATCAAGTCAGTCTAAAGCCCCTTCATCTCAAACACCCCAACAAGACACACAGACTGTCAGACTTAATGTTAGAAAGATGTTGAAAGATTTACTGGTTAATAGGTAAGTTAATTAGTAGTAATGGAGTATTTGATACTTTAGACTGCAAGTTTTACGTAGATGTACACCAAATTATTACATCTGTTCATGTCGCAACTTTTAGTTTGTGATGGTGTTTTGTAAGATATGATGTCATGAATGCATGTTAACGCTGCACTAGCTGCAACTGGAAATTTTTTTAAAAATTTTGTTAGATATAATGACTAAGTCATAATATTGTACACCTGAACAGTATTGAATCACAAGTCGGTAAACATATTTGTTTTGCAGTAGACATAGTATATGTATGATGTAATATATCCAATCAAATTGATTTTTAGGTCCACACCCAAAAATCAGCCCCTCAATGACTCACGATTTCAACTTATTACTAGACTCAGTGTTCTCCCCAGGATTTGTTGATAGGATATCGGCTCATTAGCATAAATTAGCATCAATTTACATATAATTATATTCCCGAAAAATCAAAGTACATCATAATATCAAACAAGTAGTACATGTACATGTGGCCAAAGGAAAGTTGAAGGCCAATTTCTTACTTCAAAATATTAGCGCCAATAAGAAACTCATAAAGCAGTGTTATTGATTATTATTGTTAGGAAAGCTGAAATTATTTAAATCTTAATGTCCACAGATAAATTAGACTTTCGAAACACGAAAAGTTTGTGTACAGCTACCGGCAGACATCGTCTTAGTCCGAAATATCGTGATACACGAGACTTACTATACTTCCCTATGGAGGACTTCAAAAACTCGCGATAGTTTGTGACGTCATGGCCGCCATTTTGGAAAATCCATGCTTTCATCGTAGTTGTACGATGTATCAGTATACAATGTCAAACTACAAACTAAACGTGTTTTCAGGGTAAAATTGAACATGAAACTGATAATCGGAGATAACATCGCCACTTTATCGAAAGGTACATTAGTCTGTTCAACTCTTTTCACGACATTGAAGAATGCACATGCTCTTGGGTTGAGACATACTCGGTGTTATCACTGTTAGTGTCTGTCACTCGAACTCATTGAATGTCAACTTTATGCGTTTGTCGAACTTTTATACTTTATAGCAAAATGGCACGACATCGTTTGTTTTTATAGTTGTCAAAATCTGGCAGTTCCGACATGCTTCTACGGTCGAACCGACGTTACGGATGGGCCGGTTTTGCCTCTGATTTACCGAAAACTGTTGTACCGTAGTGTGAATCGATCACACTACCATTAGCGCGGGTTTACGCATTTTATTCCTATCGAAAACAATACTGACGGCAAACTTCAATGAAATCTGTCTGGCAATGGTAGAGGGTTGAATAGTCATTTGAATTAATTAGACTTGCTGCTTATGTGTGAACTTGTGAAGGATCAATACAAACGTTGTGAAACAACAAAGGCGTCAGCTGACCGATTGACAGGTGAACAATATTTACCGAACCCTATACAATCTTATAGCGTATCGGGACAACTGATAGCGTATCGGCGAAAATTAAAGGATATCGGGCCCGATACGCTAAAACCCTCTGCGGAGAACACTGTAGACTACTTATAGATAAAATAGACCTCAAATTGACATGTATAATGTCTAATTATTGGTATTTGGACAATTGTCAGTGAATATATTGTTATTGATAATATTGATCTATCGAAAAAATAATAGTCCAGGTACAGCTAGTGCAAGTTTCACACATTTCATGGAATACATATGTATACTGTAAACCTGCATATTTTCACAACTAGAAAATTTTGCGATTTTACAGTCTTCATGTAGTTCACAAAGATTAATTTTCACTAATAACCATACTGGTACATTGCATTATGCAGAAATATATATTTTCGCTACTACTTATTTTCGCGTTTTTGTTTTGTAGCGAAATTAGCGAAAATAAATCTTACGCGAACATTTCTAGGTTTACAGTATCACATCCTAGACAGATGTTATCCCGTTCAACTTACATATAGACCTCTGTTCCTCTAATTATTTATTCATGTTCATGACACAAAATGGTATAATATTAAATATTTTTCACAGAGCTAAGGATGCCAAGGATATCAAACTGAAAGCTGAGGAGATAGAGAGAGTCGTCAATAAAATTGAACACCAGCTTTACAAACTCTTCCAAGACACTGGTACTCGGTATAAGACAAGATACCGAACACTTATATTCAATTTAAGGGACACCAAGAATAAGGTAAGTTGGTTTGGGAGACTTTAGTGACATCAAGAATAAGGTGACTGAAAGTTGTTTTGGGAGAATTTACGGACGCGAGGAATAAGGTAACCAAAAGTGTGACTTCCGTTGCCCTCATAGAGTCTGGGAGAATGCTACATTAGTGCCTGGAACAAGATGGCTGAGAAGCAGGTCCATGACCCACAGCGTGACTTGTGTAGTGAAATCACATGCACTGAAATCACACACTGGCAACTCTTTCTGAGAATGTTTTAGTTTATCCTCCAACAAAGACTATTTTCAAAAAGTCAGTAGCAAGATTTCCAAAAACTATAGACTTAGCGAAATGAAAATTAGGAATCATTTAAAGTATGATGTTCTCTTTACACAGGGGTTATTCAGACGTGTACTGAAGGGTGACATCCCACCAGCCAAGTTAGTTAAAATGTCATCAGAAGAAATGGCATCCAAGGAATTGTCAGAGTGGAGGGAACGAGAAGCCAAGCATGTAAGTTTTCACATATATTACTTTCTATAGTTGCAGACAGACAAAATTAACATCAAAGAATTTATGTGACAGGAATGTGCCCTTCCCTTGTTGCAAAGGATAGTTTCTTAGTATAATGACGATGATAAAACCGCCATTTTGTAAGATAGATTTTGGAAAATCATGGAAGGAAATGAAAAACTGGTTTCCATTTATTGAAAGTATGCGAATTTTGAACAATACAGAAAACTAAACTTAATGTAGAGTACGCTTAGGAAATAAACACTTCATTAACTTATGCTATTTACTTTGTTCAAGAAAACTCAAACCTATTCTCAGTTAAAATAACAAAAAAAAAATCTTGAGCCATAGTACAAATTTTAAATGGAGGTAAATTTATATCAATTGGAATCCAATATGGCCACGAATACTGTGGAATCCAATATGGCCACCGAATACTGTGGAATCCAATATGGCCACCGAATACTGTGGAATCCAATATGGCCACCGAATACTGTGGAATCCAATATGGCCACCAAATATTGTGTTTAACTCAATGAAAAAATAAAGATTGACGATTTCCTTGAAAACAAGATGATGAACACCGAAATTTCTTTTGATTATTTCAAAAGGACCAGGAACAAGCTTCCATATGGCAAAGTTTGGAGAGATTTTAAGAACTGTGATTTTCAGTGAAATATGTCCCCACGACTCATTCTAATTTCTACCTAAAATACAGGAATGAATGTTAATCGACTTGTTACATAGTTATAAATAAAATATTCTAATCACAGAGCTCAAAAAAGTTTTGGGAAACTATTTCCCAAAGTGTCTCTGATTTATATTATTGGCATCGCCAAGTGTGAATAACTAAACTTATTGTAAACTATTGCATATTTATTTATTCATCAATTTCATTTTGTAGACATTGGAGATGATCAAAGCTGAGGCTGCACTGAAACAAACTGTACATTTGACTAAGAAAACTCATAAAGGTGAAATAGAGATAGAAGAGGATAACTTAGCTGATCTTGAGGTAAGTACACTTAATATGTGTTAGCAGTGGCACAAATAGGGAACTAGGTTTGCAAGTTCCCTATTGAATGTTTACTCTCTGACACTTTTAGCACAACTTGACTGAGATTCAGTAGTGCTATAGCCATGGTGAAATGTGTGTGTGTCTGGATGTGAATGACTTAAAGTAAAAAACTGCCAGACTGATTGTCTTGGTATTTGGTTGAGACTTTACTTCGGGTGTGTAAATTAAAATTTGTTCAAATTATAGTGATTGGATCAGTGGTGTTTAAGTTATATCCAAGAAAAGTAATTTTCCATCAAAACTGTCAGTCCTTCAATATCATGAGGTGTGGTTATGTAATGTTACGTAATCACTTGGCCAAAGTTCGTATCGAGATGATCCATTAGCCTGTAGAGGTGTTTTCATGTTTGAGGTGTGTTTCTCACTGCATGTGTATGCAAGATATTGCATAGTATTTTTACTGTTTTGTGGTTCACACTTGCATAGAACAACAACATTAAGACAGATCTGCTATGTTGAAATAGGTGCATGCCTTTGATAGCATTGAAATTGTCTTGTGTTATTAGCAGTTGAATTGCAGTATAGATGTAACCTAGACATTTTCATATACTACTATGCTAAATTCTGTGTTTGAACTTTTTTGACTATATATGCCTAAATACCAGGTTTGACTTCTGCCAAAAGCAAATGTTGGCTCAGTATGGTACAATAAATCCTAAAACTTTGGGTAGCAAGAATCACATAATGAAGAATCTAGTGATAAAAAAAAGATATATCGTTAATTCGAGCACTCCATTTCATCACTTCTAAAGTGAGAATGGTAAGTGCGCCCTCAACGACAAATATATAGCTACTGTGAAAATATTGTCAAAATTTCAATAACATAGTCCACTTTGATTTTCAGTCACACAATGAGAAATCAAAACAAACAGAGAAAGGTGAATCAACTGGAGGTGGAATTTCTGGCATGCTAGTAGACACCACAGATCAACACAAAACTCATCTCTTTGATCTGAACTGTAAAATATGCACGGGTAAGATGATACCCCCAGCTGAAGAGCCTCTTAAAAAGGCAAAAGTTGCAGTGAGTTTTGGCAAAGGGAACAACCATGAAACATCGTCACTTACAACTGGTGTTACTAAAAGTTTCCAAGAAGTGTCGTCTGTGAAATCTGAGGAAACCAGCACAAGTAGTAGTATGTTAGAATCACCACGGCAATCAATGTCCAGGGAAATAGTGTCTACAAGGTATGTATATATGAACACTATGTGATACTGCTTTTTTTCGTAATTATGTAACTTGACAACCAACAGGCCATAAGCATACTTACAGAACTGACAGGGAAAGCACATTATTGCAATATGTACCAGAGATTACTTGCACTTGTGCACACGCATACTAGTGGTATTTTCACTGTAGTGCAATACCAAAAACATCATTGCATACCTGTATGCAAATGATATGCAAATGAGACCACGAATGTTTGCTACATATGTGATTGTGCTGTATGTTTTTATGATTTTTATGGAAATTTGCCCTTATTTAAACATACAGACCCCCATGCCACGTGAAAACAAATACCCCAAGTACACCACACTTCCACTCGTGTGTTATGGGGGTTCTGTCATATTACAGGAATTATAGCCATACACAAAAAATGTATTTTTTCAAACAAACTTTAGGTCAAAATGATGTCAAAACAACCACCCTACCCAAGTAAAAGATTCTACATTCTGGGCTCTAAAATAGTAACTGCAGAATTTGGAAGTAAAATATAGCTAAAAGTAAAACAAAGACATTCAAAACAGAAAAAAATAACATGTATGGGTGTTTCTTTTTGATTGTCTTGTCTGTTGTTTTATAAATTCATCTAAAAACACATTAAAACATTTACCTCTACACTGATGCAAAAACAGTATAGCAAGTGACTCAGATGTCAATTCTGGTAATGCTCTTATCAGTTTAAAGCTGTGAATTTCTATCAATGTATGTCAGTTTGAGAGTGTGATAAGGAGAAGACTTCGGTACCTTCAAAGCTAGTTTGAATTGTCTACTAATACAATGTTCTGATCAGCTGCATTTCTAGACAACTGTTGCAAGGGTTATGAAGAGATTGGGAGTATGATTATATTTAGAGGGTACTAAGAAATCACATGACAGTTTGTTCTAGGAGAAGACTGGCATGCATTGAAAACAATTAGAGACCATCAAAGTCATGTACTTCCTGTACAGTCATAACACGACAACTTGCCTTGTTTCAGATTTTAAATATTAATTGTCTCGTGATACGTTTTATTTTATTGTAGTCCTGAGCTGCCATCACCTGAACCTTACAGAGCAAAACCAACTCGTGTGTCTGAGACGCCATCACCTGAACCTTACAGGCGGAGAGCCACCAGTGTGTCTGTATGGAAAGGCTTTGTTATGATGCAGAATTTAGCCAAGTTTGTATCCATTGCCTACCGTGTGTCTGGACCCACCGATCATCTTATGACCGTAAGTATGGCGCCTATGATTTAACCTAGTTAGTATGGCTCCTGCAATGTAGCCAAGTTAGTATGGCTCCTGCAATGTAACCAAGTTAGTATGGCTCCTGTAGTTTAGCAAAGTTAGTGTGGCTCCTGCAATGTAGCCAAGTTAGTGTGGCTCCTGCAATGTAGCCAAGTTAGTGTGGCTCCTGCAGTGTAGCCAAGTTAGTATGGCTCCTGCAGTTTAGCAAAGTTAGTATGGCTCCTGCAATGTAGCCAAGTTAGTGTGGCTCCTGCAATGTAGCCAAGTTAGTGTGGCTCCTGCAGTTTAGCAAAGTTAGTATGGCTCTTGTGTGTCTGTACCTACCGACCATCTTATGTTGATAAGTGGTGATTCTACAGGCATTTGTTTTCATTCATTGATTCACTGCTTCATCGTTTCTGCTGTTTTTATTAATTGTTTCTCTGTTTATCACATGTTTAATTCTTCTGACCTAACACCAAGTCCTCTCATTACTTCTCAGATTTTATCTCTCTCTCTCTCTCTGAAGAAGTTGGACAGTGTTCTAGATCAAATCAAAATTAAATTAATTATGTGTAATAATGTTGTTGGTTGATTGTATTTGCAATGTAAAAAAAAAAAAAAAATTGCCACCTTCATTCAGAAACACTAAATCAGAGATGAAGAAATGACCTCACAATAGCGCCCTCTGTGATATAAAACACAATACACAATGTTGATGTTACATGAGAAATTGATTTTCATTTGATTTCCAGGATTTACCGGATACAATCCATTTATGTGGTAGGATATCATTTGAACAAGTCTGGGATTACCTAGGAAAGATCCGTACATCAGCCACGAAGGATATCTGTGTAATCCGCCTTGAAGCAGCTACCAAGGAGGAAGAGATGTCGTATGTGTCGTTGTACTCATATTTCAATAGTCGTAAACGATGTGGTGTTGTCGGTAATAACACAAAACATGTAAAGGATATGTATCTAATACCCCTTGCAGCTCATAGAGATGTGCCTTCATCCCTACAGCCATTTGATGGACCAGGTATGCTAACCACTTGTGTTCACCTCTGTGGCATTTAACCCTTTCACCACCAATTCCCGCTATTGCGGGAACGCTCTAGGGCGCCCACCAATTCCCGCTATTGCGGGAACGCCAAAGTTCATTCACCTACCTCGCCGTTATGCCGTTTAACGGCAGCTATTGCTGCAAAAATTGCTGCCATAACTAGTTCCACACATGCGTATTAGCCTTGTTTATCTACACAGCCATTTTGAAAGCATGACAGTGAACGGTATCTCGAGTACGATCCAAATGACGAGCGATCGTAATTTTTTGTGCGTTTTTCGCTCACGAAATCGAATTTCAACATGGCGGAAGTAATTAACGGCTCTCATAACATGGCCTACGATATAAATTATGTCACTATCTTTGGATATTTCGACAGAATTTGACTTGAAATACATCGTTGAATACAAGTGTTTAGCTATGGGAACACATTGTACTTGTATGTAAGCATCAAATTCCCGCTAAGGCCGTGTGAGCTGCCGACGGCAGTTTACGGTTGAATTTTTGAATGTCGTTCAAATTAACGCAATCTTGTGACCGTGCCGACGCCCATGCTAACGTTCTGGGGGTAATTTTGGGCTATATAGTGGATTATTTTGGTTTTATTTCTTTTTGTTACGGCTCAATAATGACTTGTATTTGTATTAGCTCAGTGTGTAGAGGTCAGTGGAGGGAAACTTACTCGTGATATGGGCGATTTTCCGATCGGATTTTTTGCGCGAGTTTTTCAATGTAAAATTCAAATTTCAACATCGCTGAGGCAAAATCTGTCTCCCCTAACATCGTTTGCAATGTAAATAAAGGTGCTGTTCGTAGAAATTTCCACTCAATTTTGACTATGAATACGATGTTTTATACAAGGAGATGGCTGCGTGAACTCGATGAAGTATATGGAAGGATCAGATTATCGCAACGTAACTTCAAAGTCCCGACTGCAGATTTGCTTTTGTGGGTAAACATGTCGGCGAAAAGCGTCACGTTGGCGTCCCGATTCGGACTCGTAAACTACCAACTTGGGGGCATTTTTTACTGATTTTGAGGATAAATTTGGTGATAATTTTTTGTTGTTCTGTCAAATAATGATATATAATTACACAAACTGATTTTTCTGAAGGTATTGGGGCGACGACTTCAGATATTGTTGTCCCTTTGATTGCCGGTGTGGGGCTGACTATTGCGTCGTAATCGGATTAGTGAGCCGTTAATTATTTTCGTTCAAATTTATTACGACTAAAAATAACATTTTCTGACAAATTTTCGCCGATTTTGACCATTTAACCAGTATACAGAAGGTTTGTAGGAACATAAATGTTGGTAATTTGAATTTTGTTTGTAATATAAATATTTTGTTTATTTGTGATATGTCAATAAATAAACAACCTATGCTTGTTTTATTAATATTTTATTACATTAATCCATATTTCGGTTATGTGTGTGATATTTGAATTTATGTATTTGCTACTATGATGTAGAAAATTTATTTTCCATTCAAATGATACCTTATTTTTAAAAAATAAGCAACTCTAAGTATTTTTATATCAGTTTGATTACACCACACTCACTCTCACATTATGTTAGTGAGGGGGCTGGTGGACAACACACAATCCCATGAGGCCATTGGTGGTGAAAGGGTTAACCAACTCACTGTCAGCCAATAACAATGACCTTTGACCTAGTCAACTTTGTGTGTGAATTAGAAGTATCACGTTAAAATTATGTGCCACTGAAACACCAAGGTACTAAATTTACTAATGATGATCTGTTTAAATCGTCGACCATTAAAGTGCCAGCATCAGTTGAGAAATGTTAAAATTGGCCTTGGATGATCTTTGATCAATGCCACCTATCGAACTGTGACACCTAACAATTGACAAGTACATGTGTCACTAGGTTGTCATGCATGTCTTTGTAACATTGGTATTTTATAGCAGCTGTTATCATGTGAAACAATGGGTTAGAGAAGGGAATAGGGAGTAAATGGGTAAATCTTATTTCCATTTGCAAACAGTAAAAGAAACAGAACAATTTATACAGTGAGCCAATGTGACACCCACGACTTAGCCAAAGTGACACTCACAACTTGGCCAAAATGACACTCATGACTTAGACAAAGTGACACCCATGACTCAACCAAAGTGACACCCATGACTTAGCCAAAACCACAATCGAGTTAATGAGGCACGACTTATCAAAGTTCCACTATATTAGTGCTGTATCAATTGTCATCAAGAGTTTGTCAAAATATGAGAGAAATTTAGTGAAAATATTTCAATTTTTAATATTTCATTATCCCCATAACTTTGATACTGGCAAACTGGTTTGGTTATCAATTTTAACATCATCTCATACACCAATATAACAATGAAGTGACAGATTATGTGTTATATTCTTACAGGTTTAGAAGAAGAACGTTCAAACATGCTTCTTGGAGTTATCATTCGACAGAAAAGACATCGTCACTCATTACCTTCCCATGACCCAACTCATGTTAGTCCACGGAAAACTAAACGGCACCACTCGGTGGATTTTGAATCGGCACAGATAAGAAAACGCAGATTTACTGATGAAGAAAGTATGGAATCCAAGTCACCGCCATTGTCCTCTGTTATTGAAGAATGTGTTCTCAAGGAGAAAGAAGAAGATATTCACAGGAAAGCACAACGGGCTTCCCAGAAATCAGTGTTTATTTCAGAGGAACAATATAATGACCCTATAGTCAGACAGTATGCAAATGCTGACCCTTCAACTTTGGTTGCAGCGGCAAGTGAGATTGAAGAGGCACCGTACTCCCCTGGTCAGGAATATCAGGCTGAAGAGGAAGCAAAGCCTTATGACCCCACCGATGATGTCATGGGTGAGGTCAGTGATAATGACCTTGCTGATGATGATGATGATATAAGCGATATCATGGATGATACTGAAAGTCCACTCATTAATCCAGATAGTGGATCTGTATCGGCTGTCACTCAAAGTGGAATTGTAGGCGGAGCATCAGGACAGATATTGACAGGTGTCAGTTTTAGTTCAGCAGCCAGTCAGAGCAGTGCTGGCATGACATCAGATTCAGAAACTGAATTAAAACCTTTATCTGTAGATCCAAAGCTTTCTGAACAGCAACAGAAACTTGACTCTCTGGCCAAGGAACTTGAACTTGCAAAGAAAGCTCTGCTAGAGACACAAATACAGAACCTTCAAGTCGATATATCAAGGACATCAAACACACTTGCTACGGTCGCATCGCAAGCGTTAGATCCCAAGGATGAAGGGACAGTGGCAGGTGCCAGTTCAGGGTCTGAGCTTCCTACAGAGTCGCATGATACGGATAAGACTGTTACTCCTACTACAAGTGTTGTTAAATCAGCCGAGTCAAGTTCTGAAAGTTGTGGCCCAGGAACAGATACCAAGGCAGATACTTCAGAAGATGACACACCAATAACCATTCCTGGACTAGGATTTGAAACCTCAACCTCTTCAATACCGAGCTTCCTTTCCCCATCTCAAGAGTTTCTGAGTTCAAAGAGTGGAGATGAAGATGCCTCAGCAGGTGCCACATCTTCGTCAAATGTTGACAGTCAAGGACACCATCATTCAAAATCTAGTGACAATCGATCAAGTCAACAGAGCGCCTCAAGGAGGTCGTCCGCAGAAGGAGGAAGTTCATCGCGCAGGGATTCTAGAGAAAAAGATCGAGGACAAACATATGAATCATTTGATGACCGCCCGTTCGTCAGATATGAGTATGATAAGGATGGGCGTAGAGTAAGAAAAGATGACAGACATGAAAGGGACAGAGATAGGGACCGTTATCGTGATCACGATCGGGATCGAGATCGCGACCGGGATCATGATCGGGATCGAGACCGTGATAGAAGCCGTAGTTGGGGGCGTGATGATAGGAGGTGGCAAGAGAGTCGTGGAAGTAGTAGCCACCGGTCACATGATAGAGACAGACATGATAGAGATAGGTGGCGACAAGATAAGGATCGCCATCGCAGATGAGAATGTTATGTTTAAGTTACTGTAACTGTTATAGCACCCTCTATTGTGCAAGATTGGTTGTACAATCACAATCTAGGGAGTACTATTTTTTTGTTTGTTAGTAATTCTGTGTGTAACTTTTCTTGTCAAAAATAAGTGGTCACATGTATTTGTGGAGAAATATGTGAAGTATAAAGATTTTATTGACTTTTTCTAGATGCTAAGTACTACCTTGTTAGTCTACAGCATTAAAAAGAGAACAACAAACATATTTTGCTAAAAATTTGCCATTTTGTGATTTATACAAGCAATGAGATATTATTTTGAAAAAAATTTCTATTGGCCTTCATTGAGTGCAGTCACATTTGGTTGACTGGACAATTAATTTTTCTTCAGATCTCAATTTTAGCGATTCACTCACTAGCTTTAAAAAGCTTTGTTTATAACTGAAAAGACCAGTAAGTTTACCAATTTTTATTTCACTTTATGTTTGATTATTTGACCATGAATACAAAAATTAGACACGCATTGTCCAACGGTTTTAATTCTGAAGAATTTCAGAAGTGTAAATTTTGACAAGTCTTGAAACAACTGTTTTACACCTAAAGAAATTTGTGACTAAGACATACTACATGTCACCTATGAACCAATATGGCTGCCATTCATTTGAATATTATTATGTACCCATAATGCACAAGCCAAGATGGCCACAGGAAGTGACCATATGTGCAGTGTTTTCATCAATAAGAGAACATGTTCACATTAAGAGTACAAATAAATGAATTGAAATCTGTGTATTATCCAAACTCAGTTTTGTGTCAATATTTATTTCTATTTTTTTTCACAGCTAACAAGTACAACTTCAGACATCAGACTGTGGACGAATAGAACCTGTTACAAACAGGGAAAGTAAACAAATGAACTGGAGTAATAACACATGGCTCAGCATGTTGCAACAGCACAGACTTGTATTACACACCATTGTTTGAAAAGAACAGTATTATAGCCTCTTTATGTGTACATGAAATGCCAGAGGAACTGGAAATTTATATAAAGTGGCCATAAAACTGTTCTTATGGAATGATAAAATGTAATACATGTCTCTGTACTTCCATTATACTGTACCAAGTGTTATCAGTCTAATTCAGTTGTTTACATTCCCTGTTTGTTACAAGTTCCGTTCGTCCATAGTCTGATGTCAGCAGTTGTAATTCTAGCAGTATTGAGATGTTGCTCTTATAATTTAACGTATTCTGAAATTATTCGGAATGTTTCCACTATCTGGAAAAGAACATTGAACTACTTAATAATACATATATCTAATCAAGTCCTGTGAGATGTAGCATCATTAGCATAAATGTTGATATAAACAACACTGTTTACAAATAAAGTACGGTAGTAAAATAATAGTACCCTACATCAATTTTAAATGAAGCAAGATGCTGTCAGCCTCAATTTCCCCTAACATTATCAACATTATTATGAATAACACTGTCCAATCAGTGGGGAAGTATTATGGTGCCTTTGGTGTTATACATTGGAATCTGAAAGCTGTCTGTTGATTGGTGTAATGATAACACAAGATTATTAGTCAACAGGTAATTATAGTAAAAAATAAATTAATATTAATTTCGGCTTAAAGGGGCACAAGCTGAGTTTATATTGTTTTGAACTTATTTTTGCTGTATATTGATAAATTACTCTATACTACGTGCTGAAGAACATTTCACCATCAATTGCAATTGACTGAACTCAAACATTGTATTAAGATATAAATGATCTGATGACGTCATTTATCATACGTATCATTGATCTAGGACATCCCTATTATGCAATCAACTGTTTTAACATCACCAGAAGACAATCGTAATGATATAGAAGACATGCTCTGACATTAACATTATACTAGAGTAGTTTTATTAAAAATTGGGGATTTATGTATGTATTTTCTCTTGAGAAAAAATAGTCCAGACCAAAAAGGATGACTAGAAGGTGCTTCACACTGCAAAATATAGTCCGCTCTAAATCACTAATAAGATAGTTGATTTGTAAAACAATGCATCCTGGGTAATATTGCAAAGTCACAGCGTCCACACATCCGGTAATGCAGTACCTCTGGGGACAGTCCACCTCTTTAGAATAGAAGAAATGATAAATTGTGTGGAATATTCAAATCATTTGCGCCTTCAGTTTGCATCTATTTCAGTGGATAATACATTTGACAAACTTGTATGAGCCAACATTTATGTTGAATCAGAAACAGAAGCTTGGAAAATTTCATACATGTATCTATGATATATAAACTATCAATATACTAGGTATATGCTAAAACATATCTATTTTCAATAAACCAAGAAGTTAACCTGAACACCTAGTCTATAATGTTTCCCAACTGATAGAAAGCTTGTATACAAATAGAGAATTGGCTCTGAATATAAATAAACCTACATTTGACGTAATTTACCATAAACACACGAAATATGTTAGAGGGATTCTATTATTACATAAGCAAAAGTCATTGTGCCAAACCATACTATTATACTTTCAAACATGGCAAGCCGTTCAGGCCAAAATTATTATTTTATTTTACCTATAGTATTTTATATGTTTCGTACTTACAAACTAATTTAAACTTTATGTACTTTTATTCCATGTTAACATTATTTAATTCAAACAAGTTTTCATTTATTTGAGATTATTGTTTTATTTTTCGTCAAACCAGAATTTTTTTAAGGTCAAAATATATTTTTTGTTGGTTTTTTATTTTTAAACTTTTTTTAAAACTTTTTTTAAAACTTATTTTTTTCATCCTTTTGTCAACTTTTTTTTTTGGCTGAGTCTGCTGACAGGCGCCAGTCACGAGCACGTCGTGTTGTTCCCGTCGCCTGTCACGAGTACGTCGTGCTCGTGACAGACATAACCTTTGACAGCCATTACGACGTGTTTCGGCGTCAAATACACGTTCTTATTACCTTCGAAATTGATCGCTCAAACATTATATCAGTTCTCAAAACTGTTAATTTACGTGCGATAGTATGTGTTTTCCAACAACCGCAACTTCAGCCGCGTACACACATGTGTACACCGTCATGTTAAGTTTATGACCGCATGTATGATGTATTATATGATGCAGTACGTAGGAGACGATCCATTAGTCTTGCTGCTAGACGTTCGGGCTTTCTTTCGATGCTATAGCTATAAGCGAACGAAGTTCGCATGTGAGGGCTCGGATGTTCCATCCTCGATAACGTTGTTCGGCTGTGTGTCGTCTTTTATCGGAAGAACATCCGAGGGCTAGCTGATAGACTAACGATCCATGTGCTACGGGTAAAGGGAGTTAATCTAAAACAACTAAAGTTTGTTGCATCAATAACATTCATTATTGTAAAACTGGCCAGAATTGAAATAAGATGGTAGACTATACTGTGAGTGTAGGCAAAATACCTTTAGGAACAAAAACGAGAACTTATGTATGAATATGATGACTGACTATCGTTTCAAACCACAAGTTGGTACGGGGAAGCTCAGGGGACTGTGCTCTCCACAGACTCTTTACGATAACTCACATGAGAAATCCCTAATATAGAAAAATAAAGAATAATTACACTTCTATTTCTTTTTCAAATGTCATGTTATCCTCCATTTTGGACTTCACAATACAACTTAAAACAGGTACACAAATATATTGATCAACTTTCATGAAATTTTCAGGAGTTCTAATGGTAGCAGATGCCCGGATGTAGCAAGGTGTCAATCTGACCAAGTGTATTTGCATATCACTATGCAGTCTTTCTTCCAAACAATACCGTGGAATACTGGTCATCCAGAAGTGGCCAACAGTACCTAGTTGTTATTATGACTGGATTTTGTGTCCTGCATTTTACATACTTAAACATTGAGATATATATAATACTAAAGTCATGTACATTTTCTGAGAAAATGCAGATCATTTCCCATGAAGATATTTAATTAAACTTTGGTAAGAAAGATCGAGAATTTACCTTTCCCTTACCTTACCTGAAACCGTACTAGGTCTTTTAACCCGCACATAGGCCACCCCAGAGCACCTTTCATCGTTATCGCTTCTCGGCCTTTTGGCTAAGATCATGTGTAGTATCTGTTCTTATCAGCTTAATATCTGATACGCTGCTCATCGAGCAGCTCGATATTAAACTGATTTTTGGAATCGGGCTATGGAATAGGAGCTTGCTCCGTCCTGGCCACGGATCGACCTGGTATTGCAGTACCTCCAGGAACGGTCCACCGTCTTATCGAAATAAAGAATAGAAGTAATAGTTGAATTTTGTGGTGGACATTGTTCTTACAAATCATTTTCAACGTTAATATTGTTCTGTCGCTTTGAAATGTACGTTTGAACTAAAATAACAGTCAATTTGTTGACGGTTGTACTTTCACGGTTTCTAGATCATTCAGCGGAGACTTTCTCACATGCTC
Source organism: Glandiceps talaboti (assembly GCF_964340395.1). Classification (NCBI taxonomy): domain Eukaryota; kingdom Metazoa; phylum Hemichordata; class Enteropneusta; family Spengelidae; genus Glandiceps; species Glandiceps talaboti. Next base: position 18,418,368 of record NC_135561.1, on the reverse strand, counting down.
CCTAGATTTACATGAGCCGGGCAGCTTATTCGAAAGGGATCCTGACGGTTATGTTTCTCCCAAATCATTGCAAAAAGTTGGATTGGGACTCGTCAATGTTATCCAAAAGTCTAATGCACTTTTGCCAGTTATACTTTAAAGACAATCTATGACAGACATGTTTCGAACAAATCACTTGTTTATGAATCAAATGAGGAAGACGAGAACTTATGTATGAATGTGATGACTGACTATCGTTTCAGACCACTAGTTGATACAGGTATCCTCAGGCCGGGACTGTTCTCTCCACAGACTGTGTTTACAATAACCATGGAAGTATAACCCACATGGAAGTATAACCCACGCAATAACGCACATGAGAAATCCACAATATACAAAAATAAACAATAATTACACTTCTATTTCTTTTTCAAATATCACGTTTTCCTCCATTTTGGACTTCACAATACAACTTAAAACAGGTACACAAATATACTTATCAACTTCCATAAAATTGTCAGGAGTTCTAATGGTAGCAGATGCCCGGATGTAGCAAGGTGTCAATCTGACCAAGTACATTTGCATATCACTATGCAGTCTTTCTTCCAAACAATACCATGGTTACTGGTCATCCAGAAGTGGCCAACAGTACCGAGGCGTTATTTTGACTGAATTTGGTTTTCAGCATTTTACATACTTAAACATTGAGATATAAATATAATACTAAAGTCATGCACATTTTCGGAGAAAATGCAGATAATTTCCCATGCAGATATTTAATTACACTTTCCCAAGAAAGATCGAGAATTTACCTTTCCCTTGCCTTACCTGAAACCGTACTAGGTCTTTTAACCCGCACATAGGCCACCCAGAGTACCTTTCACCATTATAGCTTCTTGGCCTTTTGGCTAAGATTGAAGACTGCAGAAGACGTACGTGTTTGAAGGAAGCGACCGATTGACCAGAAAAGAAAACAGAGATAAGATATCAATACTAAAGTCTATTTTCCGTTTGCCTTTGACAGTTTTTGAACTACTCTTATTTCCATTTCTAAGGCAACTGAGGCCAAAAACAGGCACTCCCCAATCCGGGTAAAAACTCAATTTCTTTTTCCTTTCCTTTTAAATCATGGTCATCAAGAAGGCCAAAGTCTTGAGTATTTTATTTAAGGGGGAAAATGTACCTCCAACGAAGGTCTTTTCTTTTTTTTATAGACAATGGGGTAGAAGTAGAACCCCATCTTGAAGCTGTTGAAAGAATAGCAGCGTCGAAGTACGACATTACTTTTCGTTCTATTTCTTTAAGAAGAGAATTCTTTACTAAACGAGAACCCCCCCCCCCCTCCCTTTACTTTCTACTATATCTTCGTATGAAGATTTCGTTTTTGTCACGGCATCCTTTGTCGGTAATGATCTTGAGGATTGTTTCGTTTAACACGCGCTTTCACCTTACTGCGAAATATTAGCTGCTCGCAAATGTGTATACGCTGATTTCCCATCATGTTACAATGGGCTGCGACAGTACAAAGTCAAGCTTCGGCGAAGCATTCCACCAAAGATCAGAGTCTGTAACCAAAATATATGGTTTTCGTGCGCTGGGCAACCAAAAATTTGTGCAAAATGCGGTAAAAGTGGCCATTTTTGCCAAGCAGTGCACGGTTGAAACGTGTTTTAGATGCCTTGAGCAGGGGCATACTTTCGAAACGTGCACAAAGAAAATAAAGTGTACCATATGTAGTGACGAGGGACACAGCTACAGGGCTTGCCCTCTCTCCTTTGCTAATAAAGTGTCTATAACGGACAAATGGGTACCAAACTGAAAATGAAAACGACAAAACAAATACAAGCACCGAACCAGACATTGAAACAAACACGAACACCGCACAGGACGATAGTCACACAATGGAAACAGCTGACAACCATACAGACAATACACCACAAGAAAAAACAGATGACACAAACTTACCTTTACCACCGACACCTGATATCTTCTCTCATGAAAAGGTCACACCTACCACCGGTCCACAAAGAGAGAAACGAACATCATCCGATCTCGAAACCGACTCTGAGGGGGGAAGAAAACAAAAGATCAAAACCCCCTGAACTTATAAATTCTGAAAACGATTCACAGGAAGAAAACTAAACAAATAACACAGAAACGCGATACTCTCCCATTTCAGGAGACATTAGTACCTCAACAGAGACAGAGAGATACTATGACAGTCAACAGAATTACACCACACAAACTGACACAGATTCCAACAATAGTGACTACGATATACCAGAATCCTTCGAAAACAGACAGATTAAATCAGCTGTGAGTAAAATGAGAGACTCATGCTTACATAGGTTAAATGAAATAGAAGTAAGGTGCTGTAAAACACATAAATCTAGCGAGAACTGCCAAACAATACTCACCGGCTGGCCAATGCTGATTGCACACCTACAGAACACACACAATTACTTAGACACGATTGAGTTACCTTGCCCCATTAGGAGATGCACTTCCAAATCCAAAAACACTTCAGACTGGTTACACCACTGCTGCTACAGACACCCAGACTTCGTCCTAAAAAAAGATACACATTTCCTTGATTATTATTTCTTTGATTAATTTTCCCCTCTTCTATCATCAAACACACATGACAGTACCCTCTCTATTATTTCACTTCATGGCTACCTTGACCATTCTGACCATTAACGTCGATGGCTTGAAGAATCCTTCAAAAAGGTCGCAAACCTCCACCCATTGCCGCAATAAGTATGATGTTGTTTTCCATCAAGAAGTTCACATAAATTCAATCAGTGAAGAGAAGCAATGGACAAATGAGTGGGGTGGGAATGCCATTTGGAATTTTGGCTCTCCAAGTAGTATGGGGGTGGGAGTCCTTTTCTCCACGAACACTGAACTCCATCACACCAACGTTAAAAATGACAATGGCAGAGTGATATCATGCACTGTCCACATCGGTGGAACATCGCTCTCCCTGATCAATATTTATGGCTCAAACATTCCAAATCATCGGCCTCCTTTTTTTAATTCTTTACATAACTTCTTCTAAGGAGACGACTCTATTCTAATTGGGAGTGATTTTAATTGCGTCGAAAAACAATTAGACAAACTAGGAGGCTCCGCTTCCAGTACTTATAGTTTTGCAGGGAGTAGGGAGTTGAACCTGCTTACTACAGATTTTAAACTAGTGGACTCCTGGCGTATTGAACATCCAAAGGTCACAGCATTCACATGGCGTGATAAACAGAACACGGTATCCTCCCGCCTAGATCGCTTCTACTATACATCTTCCCTTAAAATATCCACTTCTATTTCCCCATGCCATCTTTCTGACCATGACTACGTTGAAATCTCTGTTTTCCTCCCTTCCGTACCTCAGCGTGGTCCAGGTGTGTGGAAGTGCAACACCTCCCTACTTCAGGACCCTACTATCATTGATAAACTTCAGCAACATTAGAAAAACTGGCAAACACTTAAACCAGGTTTACAGAACCTATCCGATTGGTGGGATGGTTAAGGGCCGTTTTAAGTCTGTGTTAAAACAATGTGCAAATGAAAAAACAAAACAACACAAAACTCGTCTCCAATCCCTCCAAAACGACCTCACAAAATATACCATCAAGTTGAACGAATGTGATAGAACGAAGTAAACATTAGGCAAATACCATCTATTAAAAGAGGAAATTAACTCTTTAAACATGAAAAGGCAGCAAGGCACCATGATTCGCGTGCGCGTCCACAGACTTGACCTTTCTGAAAGATGTACCCGGTATTTTTTCAGTCGCGAGCACAATCGCGGTAGGAAAAAGATCATCACAGCCATTCAGGATGGTCAAGGTAAAACTCATCCAACTCAAAAAGAAATTTCAAATACACTCACTAACTTTTACAAAACACTCTTTACTTCTGAACCCGACCTGGACAAAAACCAGCAAGAATTTTTCCTTTCTAAAATCACTTCCGTTCTCAAACCTGAACAAAAACAGAGTTTAGAGGGCCCCCTAACTAAAACAGAATTATTCAACTCACTTACACAAATGGAAAACTACAAAACTACAAAACACCGGGGGGAGAACGAATTTTATCTATCGTGTTGGCACTTCATCGGCGATGCCATTACAAACGTTCTGAATGAAGTGCTTGAACGAGGGGAACTATCAACTTCTCAGCGGAGGAGCGTCATCACCCTCCCCAATAAACAGGTAGACACATCTCTCCCAGGTAATGAAAATGCACACATGAACCCAAAAAATAAGCGACCTATCTCTCTTCTCAACACTGATTATAAGTTAATTTCCAAATCTCTTTGTAATCGTTTAAAACCAGTTCTCACCTCTCTTCTTTCTCCCTTTCAAACCTGTGGCATCCCAGGGAGATCGATACATGAAAACATCCAAATCCTCAGAGATACGGTTTACTTTGCAAATGAACGCAAGTCACCCTGCGCTATTATCTCCCTGGACCAGCAGAAAGCCTTTGATCGCGTTGAATGGGCCTTCCTTGTTAAAGTATTGCATAAAATGAACTTCGGCTCCCCCTTTATCCACTATGTACAAACTCTCTATAACAATATCACTAGCTCTCCCCTAATAAAGACAAAAGCAAAGGACTTTTGGTAGGAGGGTGGCAAAACAGAGCAGAACCCCCTGTTGGTATCCCTTTTAACACTGACAAAATAAAGGTAAACAGGGTCTGGATTTCAAATGGTGATATGTCTATACTAAACTAGTCAGACAGAGATATGAAATTACGGAAAACACTTAACTCCTGGAAATCGAGGCATCTTACCCTCACGGGCAAAACGACTGCTTTAAATTCCTTAGCCCTCCTGCTCTTGTACTGTGTTGCCACCCTTTTTACGTGCCCTCCAACTATTTTGCAACGACTTATTTCTGGAATGTTTTCCTTTTTCTAGACAGGGAAAAGGGAGGCTGTAGCACGTAACATTATCAACCTGCCAAAAAATAAAGGCGGTTGGGGACTAGATAAGAACAGATACTACACATGATCTTAGCCAAGAGGCCGAGAAGCGATAACAATGAAAGGTACTCTGGGGTGGCCTATGTGCGGATTAAAAGACCTAGTACGGTTTCAGGTAAGGCAAGAGAAAGGTAAATTCTCGACTTTTCTTAGCAAAGTATAATCAAATATCTGCATGGGAAATGATCTGCATTTTCTCCAAAAATGTAAATGACTTTAGTATTATGTGTATCTCAATGTTTAAGTATGTAAAATGCAGAAAACAAAGTCCAGTCAAAATAACGCTCAGGTAATATTCTCGGTGACCAGTAACCATGGTATTGTTTGGAAGAAAGACTGCATAGTGATATGCAAATGTACTTGGTCAGATTGACACCTTGCTACATCCGGGCATCTGCTACCATTAGAAATCCTGACAATTTTATGAAAGTTGATCAGTATATTTGTGTACCTGTTTTAAGTTGTATTGTGAAGTCCAAAATGGAGGATAACGTGACATTTGAAAAAGAAATAGAAGTGTAATTATTGTTTATTTTTCTATATTATGGATTTCTCATGTGCGTTATTGTAAACACAGTCTGTGGAGAGAACAGTCCCCTGAGGATCCCCATTCCAAGTAGTGGTTTGAAACGATAGTCAGTCATCACATTCATACATAAGTTCTTGTCTTCTTGCTTTGATTCATAAACAAGCGATTTGTTCGAAACATGTCTGTCATAGATTGTCTTTAAAGTATAATTGGCAAAAAGTGCATTTGACTTTTGGACAACATTGACGAGTCCCAATCCAACTTTTTGCAATGATTTGGGAGAAACATAACCGTCAGGATCCCCTTCGAATAAGCTGCCCGGCTCATGTAAATCTAGGGAGCATGTGAGAAAGTCTCCGCTGAATGATCTAGAAACCGTGAAAGTACAACCGTCAATAAATTGACAGTGCTTTTTTTTTAGTTCAAACGTACATTTCAAAGCGACAGAACAATATTAACGTCCAAAATGATTTGTAAGAACAATGTGAAGTCCACCAGAAAATTCAACTATTACTTCTATTCTTTATTACGATAAGACGGTGGACCGTTCCCGGAGGTACTGCAATACCAGGTCGATCCGTGGCCAGGACGGAGCAAGCTCCTATTCCATAGCCCGATTGCAAAAATCAGTTTAATATCGAGCTGCTCGATGAGCAGGGTATCAGATATTAAGCTGATAAGAACAGATACTACACATGATCTTAGCCAAAAGGCCGAGAAGCGATAACGGTAAAAGGTACTCTGGGGTGGCCTATGTGCGGGTTAAAAGACCTAGTACGGTTTCAGGTAAGGCAAGGGAAAGGTAAATTCTCGATGTTTCTTACCAAAGTTTAATTAAATATCTTCATGGGAAATGATCTGCATTATTCTCAGAAAATGTACATGACTTTAGTATTATATATATCCCAATGTTTAAGTATGTAAAAAGCAGGAAACAAAATCCAGTCAAAATAACGCCTAGGTACTGTTGGCCACTTCTGGATGACCAGTAACCATGGTATTGTTTGGAAGAAAGACTACATAGTGATATGCAAATATACTTGATCAGATTGACACCTTGCTAAACCCGGGCATCTGCTACCATTAGAAATCCTAACAATTTTATGAAAGTTGATCAGTATATTTGTGTACCTGTTTTAAGTTGTATTGTGATGTCCAAAATGGAGGATAACGTGACATTTGAAAAGAAATAGAAGTGTAATTATTGTTTATTTTTGTATATTATGGATTTCTCATATGCGTTATTGTAAACACAGTCTTTGGAGAGAACAGTCCCGGCCTGAGGATACCGGTACCAACTAGTGGTTTGAAACGATAGTCAGTCATCACATTCATACATAAGTTCTCCTCTTCTTCCTTTGATTCATAAACAAGCGATTTGTTCGAAACATGTCTGTCATAGATTGTCTTTAAAGTATAATTGGCAAAAAGTGCATTAGACTTTTGGATAACATTGACGAGTCCCAATCCAACTTTTTGCAATGATTTGGGAGAAACATAACCGTCAGGATCCCCTTCGAATAAGCTGCCCGGCTCATGTAAATCTAGGGAGCATGTGAGAAAGTCTCCGCTGAATGATCTAGAAACCGTGAAAGTACAACCAACCGTCAACAAATTGACTGTTATTTTAGTTCAAACGTACATTTCAAAGCGACAGAACAATATTAACGTCCAAAACGATTTGTAAGAACAATGTGAAGTCCACCAGAAAATTCAACTATTACTTCTATTCTTTATTTCGATAAGACGGTGGACCGTTCCCGGAGGTACTGCAATACCAGGTCGATCCGTGGCCAGGACGGAGCAAGCTCCTATTCCATAGCCCGATTGCAAAAATCAGTTTAATATCGAGCTGCTCGATGAGCAGCGTATCAGATATTAAGCTGATAAGAACAGATACTACACATGATCTTAGCCAAAAGGCCGAGAAGCGATAACGTTGAAAGGTACTCAGGGGTGGCCTATGTGCGGGTTAAAAGACCTAGTACGGTTTCAGGTAAGGCAAGGGAAAGGTAAATTCTCGATCTTTCTTGGCAAAGTTTAATTAAATATCTTCATGGGAAATGATCTGCATTATTCTCAGAAAATGTACATGACTTTAGTATTATATATATCTCAATGTTTAAGTATGTAAAATGCAGGAAACAAAATCCAGTCAAAATAACGCCGAGGTACTGTTGGCCACTTCTGGATGACCAGTGACCATGGGATTGTTTGGAAGAAAGACTACATAGTGATATGCAAATGTACTTGATCAGATTGACACCTTGCTACAACCGGGCATCTGCTACCATTAGAAATCCTGACAATTTTATGAAAGTTGATCAGTATATTTGTGTACCTGTTTTAAGTTGTATTGTGAAGTCCAAAATGGAGGATAACGTGACATTTGAAAAAGAAATAGAAGTGTAATTATTGTTTATTTTTGTATATTATGGATTTCTCATATGCGTTATTGTAAACACAGTCTGTGGAGAGAACATTCCCGGCCTGAGGATACCGGTACCACCTAGTGGTTTGAAACGATAGTCAGTCATCACATTCATACATAAGTTCTCGTCTTCTTCCTTTGATTCATAAACAAGTGATTTGTTCGAAACATGTCTGTCATAGATTGTCTTTAAAGTATAACTGGCAAAAAGTGCATTTGACTTTTGGATAACATTGACGAGTCCCAATCCAACTTTTTGCAATGATTTGGGAGAAACATAACCGTCAGGATCCCCTTCGAATAAGCTGCCCGGCTCATGTAAATCTAGGGAGCATGTGAGAAAGTCTCCGCTGAATGATCTAGAAACCGTGAAAGTACAACCGTCAATAAATTGACAGTGCTTTTTTTTATGTCAAACGTACATTTCAAAGCGACAGAACAATATTAACGACCAAAATGATTTGTAAGAACAATGTGAAGTCCACCAGAAAATTCAACTATTACTTCTATTCTTTATTTCGATAAGACGGTGGACCGTTCCCGGAGGTACTGCAATACCAGGTCGATCCGTGGCCAGGACGGAGCAAGCTCCTATTCCATATCCCGATTGCAAAAATCAGTTTAATATCGAGCTGCATGAGCAGGGTATCAGATATTAAGCTGATAAGAACAGATACTACACATGATCTTAGCCAAAAGGCCGAGAAGCGATAACGGTGAAAGGTACTCTGGGGTGGCCTATGTGCGTGTTAAAAAACCTACTACGGTTTCAGGTAAGGCAAGGGAAAGGTAAATTCTCGATGTTTCTTACCAAAGTTTAATTAAATATCTTCATGGGAAATGATCTGCATTATTCTCAGAAAATGTACATGACTTTAGTATTATATATATCCCAATGTTTAAGTATGTAAAAAGCAGGAAACAAAATCCAGTCAAAATAACGCCTCGGTACTGTTGGCCACTTCTGGATGACCAGTAACCATGGTATTGTTTGGAAGAAAGACTACATAGTGATATGCAAATATACTTGATCAGATTGACACCTTGCTAAACCCGGGCATCTGCTACCATTAGAAATCCTGACAATTTTATGAAAGTTGGTCAGTATATTTGTGTACCTGTTGTAAGTTGTATTGTGAAGTCCAAAATGGAGGATAACGTGACATTTGAAAAGAAATAGAAGTGTAATTATTGTTTATTTTTGTATATTATGGATTTCTCATATGCGTTATTGTAAACACAGTCTGTCGAGAGAACATTCCCGGCCTGAGGATACCGGTACCACCTAGTGGTTTGAAACGATAGTCAGTCATCACATTCATACATAAGTTCTCGTCTTCTTCCTTTGATTCATAAACAAGCGATTTGTTCGAAACATGTCTGTCATAGATTGTCTTTAAAGTATAACTGGCAAAAAGTGCATTTGACTTTTGGATAACATTGACGAGTCCCAATCCAACTTTTTGCAATGATTTGGTAGAAACATAACCATCAGGATCCCCTTCGAATAAGCTGCCCGGCTCATGTAAATCTAGAGAGCATGTGAGAAAGTCTCCGCTGAACGATCTAGAAACCGTGAAAGTACAACCGTCAATAAATTGACAGTGCTTTTTTTTAGGTCAAACGTACATTTCAAAGCGACAGAACAATATTAACGTCCAAAACGATTTGTAAGAACAATGTGAAGTCCACCAGAAAATTCAACTATTACTTCTATTCTTTATTTCGATAAGACGGTGGACCGTTCCCGGAGGTACTGCAATACCAGGTCGATCCGTGGCCAGGACGGAGCAAGCTCCTATTCCATAGCCCGATTGCAAAAATCAGTTTAATATCGAGCTGCTCGATGAGCAGCGTATCAGATATTAAGCTGATAAGAACAGATACTACACATGATCTTAGCCAAAAGGCCGAGAAGCGATAACGTTGAAAGGTACTCAGGGGTGGCCTATGTGCGGGTTAAAAGACCTAGTACGGTTTCAGGTAAGGCAAGGGAAAGGTAAATTCTCGATCTTTCTTACCAAAGTTTAATTAAATATCTTCATGGGAAATGATCTGCATTATTCTCAGAAAATGTACATGACTTTAGTATTATATATATCTCAATGTTTAAGTATGTAAAAAGCAGGAAACAAAATCCAGTCAAAATAACAACTAGGTACTGTTGGCCACTTCTGGATGACCAGTAACCATGGTATTATTTGGAAGAAAGACTACATAGTGATATGCAAATGTACTTGGTCAGATTGACACCTTGCTACACCCGGGCATCTGCTACCATTAGAAATCCTGACAATTTTATGAAAGTTGATCAGTATATTTTTGTACCTGTTTTAAGTTGTATTGTGATGTCCAAAATGGAGGATAACGTGACATTTGAAAAAGAAATAGAAGTGTAATTATTGTTTATTTTTGTATATTATGGATTTATCATATGCGTTATTGTAAACACAGTCTGTGGAGAGAACATTCCCGGCCTGAGGATACCGGTACCACCTAGTGGTTTGAAACGATAGTCAGTCATCACATTCATACATAAGTTCTCGTCTTCTTCCTTTGATTCATAAACAAGCGATTTGTTCGAAACATGTCTGTCATAGATTGTCTTTAAAGTATAATTGGCAAAAAGTGCATTAGACTTTTGGATAACATTGACGAGTCCCAATCCAACTTTTTGCAATGATTTGGGAGAAACATAACCGTCAGGATCCCCTTCGAATAAGCTGCCCGGCTCATGTAAATCTAGGGAGCATGTGAGAAAGTCTCCGCTGAATGATCTAGAAACCGTGAAAGTACAACCGTCAATAAATTGACAGTGCTTTTTTTTAGGTCAAACGTACATTTCAAAGCGACAGAACAATATTAACGTCCAAAACGATTTGTAAGAACAATGTGAAGTCCACCAGAAAATTCAACTATTACTTATATTCTTTATTTCGATAAGACGGTGGACCGTTCCCGGAGGTACTGCAATACCAGGTCGATCCGTGGCCAGGACGGAGCAAGCTCCTATTCCATAGCCCGATTGCAAAAATCAGTTTAATATCGAGCTGCTCGATGAGCAGCGTATCAGATATTAAGCTGATAAGAACAGATACTACACATGATCTTAGCCAAAAGGCCGAGAAGCGATAACGGTGAAAGGTACTCTGGGGTGGCCTATGTGCGGGTTAAAAGACCTAGTACGGTTTCAGGTAAGGCAAGGGAAAGGTAAATTCTCGATCTTTCTTACCAAAGTTTAATTAAATATCTTCATGGGAAATGATCTGCATTATTCTCAGAAAATGTACATGACTTTAGTATTATATATATCTCAATGTTTAAGTATGTAAAAAGCAGGAAACAAAATCCAGTCAAAATAACAACTAGGTACTGTTGGCCACTTCTGGATGACCAGTAACCATGGTATTATTTGGAAGAAAGACTACATAGTGATATGCAAATGTACTTGGTCAGATTGACACCTTGCTACACCCGGGCATCTGCTACCATTAGAAATCCTGACAATTTTATGAAAGTTGATCAGTATATTTGTGTACCTGTTTTAAGTTGTATTGTGATGTCCAAAATGGAGGATAACGTGACATTTGAAAGAGAAATAGAAGTGTAATTATTGTTTATTTTTGTTTTCGTTATCGCTTCTCGGCCTTTTGGCTAAGATCATGTGTAGTATCTGTTCTTATCAGCTTAATATCTGATACGCTGCTCATCGAGCAGCTCGATATTAAACTGATTTTTGCAATCGGGCTATGGAATAGGAGCTTGCTCCGTCCTGGCCACGGATCGACCTGGTATTGCAGTACCTCCGGGAACGGTCCACCGTCTTATCGAAATAAAGAATAGAAGTAATAGTTGAATTTTCTGGTGGACTTCATAAAATTGTCAGGATTTCTAATGGTAGCAGATACCCGGATGTAGCAAGGTGACCGAGTACAGAAGACGTGTGTGCCTGAAGGAAGCGATCGAATGACCAGTATCTGAGAAGACAAAACAGAGATAAGTAATCAATTATAAAGTGTATTAACCGTTTGCCTTTGACATTTTTGAACTACTTATTCCTTTTAAGGCAACTGAGGGGAGTGCAAAAACAGGCACTCCCCAATCCGGGTAAAAAAAACAAGTTCTTTTTCCTTTCCTTTAAACCATGGTCATCAAGAAGGCCAAAGTCTTGAATATTTTATTTAAGGAGGAAAATGTACCTCCAACGAAGGTCTTTTCTTTTCTTATAGACAATGGGGTAGAAGTAGAACCCCATCTTGAAGCTGTTGAAAGAATAGCAGTGTCGAAGTACGAAATTACTTTTCGTTCTATTTCTTTAAGAAGAGAATTCTTTACTAAACTAGAACTCTCCCCTTTACTTTCTACTATATCTTCGTATGAAGATTTCGTTTTTGTCACGGCATCTTTTGTCGGTAATGATCTTGAGGATTGTTTCGTTCAACACGGCGCGCTTTCGCCTTACTGCGAAATATTAGCTGCACGCAAATGTGTATACGCTGATTTCCCATCATGTTACAATGGGGTGCGACAGTACAAAGTTAAGCTTCGGTGAAGCATTCCACTAAAGATCAGAGTCTGTAACCGAAATATATGGTTTTCGTATGCTGGGCAACCAAAAATTGGTGCAAAATGCGGTAAGGGAGGCCATTTTGCCAAGCAGTGCACTGTTGAAACGTGTTTTAGATGCCTTGAGCAGGGCCATACTGTCGAAACGTGCACAAAGAAAATAAAGTGTACCATATGTAGTGACGAGGGACACAGGTACAGGGCTTGTCCTCTCTCCTTTGCTAATAAAGTGTCTATAACGGACCAATGGGTACCAATCCCCCCAACTGTGCAAACTGAAAATGAAAACGACAAAACAAATACAAGCACCGAACCAGACATTGAAACAAACACGAACACCGCACAGGACGATAGTCACACGATGGAAACAGCTGACAACCATACAGACAATACACCACAAGAAAAAACAGATGACACAAACTTACCTTTTCCACCGACACCTGATATCTTCTCTCTTGAAAAGGTCACACCTACCACCGGTCCACAAAGAGAGAAACGAACATCATCCGATCTCGAAACCGACTCTGAGGGGGAAGAAAACAAAAGACCAAAACCCCCTGAACTTATAAATTCTGAAAACGATTCACAGGAAGAAAACTCCACAAATAACACAGAAACACGATACTCTCCCATTTCAGGAGACATTAGTACCTCAACAGAGACAGAGAGATACTATGACAGTCAACAGAATTACACCACACAAACAGACACAGATTCCAACAATAGTGACTACGATATACCAGAATCCTTCGAAAACAGACAGATTAAATCAGCTATAATTAAAATGAGAGACTCATGCTTACATAGGTTAAATGAAATAGAAGTAAGGTGCTGTAAAATACATAAATCTAGCGAGAACTGCCAAACAATACTCACCGGCTGGCCAATGCTGATTACACACCTACAGAACACACACAATTGCGTAGACACGATTGAGCTACCTTGCCCCATTAGGAGATGCACTTCCAAATCCAAAACACTTCAGACTGGTTACACCACTGCTGCTATAGACACCCAGACTTCGTCCTAAATAAAGATACACATTTCCTTGATTATTATTTCTTTGATTAAATTTCCCCCTCTTCTATCATTAAACACACATGAGAGTACCCTCTCTATTATTTCACTTCATGGCTCCCTTGACCATTCTGACCATTAACGTCGATGGCTTGAAGAATCCTTCAAAAAGGTAGCAAATCACCAACCATTGCCGCAATAAGTATGATGTTGTTTTCCTTCAAGTGAAGAGAAGCAATGGACAAATGAGTGGGGTGGGAATGCCATTTGGAATTTTGGCTCTCCAAGTAGTAGGGGGGTGGGAGTCCTTTTCTCCACGAACACTGAACTCCATCACACCAACGTTAAAAATGACAATGGCAGAATGATATCATGCACTGTCCACATCGGTGGAACATCGCTCTCCCTGATCAATATTTATGGCTCAAACATTCCAAATCATCAGCCTCCTTTTTTAATTCTTTACATAACTTCTTCCAAGGAGACGACTCTATTCTAATTGGGGGTGATTTTAATTGCGTCGAAAAACAATTAGACAAACTAGGAGGCTCCGCTTCCAGTACTTATAGTTTTGCAGGGAGTAGGGAGTTGAACCTGCTTACTACAGATTTTAAACTAGTGGACTCCTGGCGTATTCAACATCCAAACGTCTCAGCATTCACAGGGCGCGATAAACAGAACACTGTCTCCTCCCGCCTAGATCGCTTCTATTATACATCTTCCCTTAAAACATCTACTTCTATTTTCCCATGCCATCTTTCTGACCATGACTACGTTCAAATCTCTGTTTTCCCCCCTTCTGTACCTCAGCGTGGTCCAGGGGTGTGGAAGTTCAACATTTCCCTACTTCAGGACCCTACTATCATTGATAAACTTCAGCAACGTTATCAAAACTGGCAAACACTTAAACCAGGTTTCCAGAACCTATCCGATTGGTGGGATATGGTTAAGGGTCGTTTTAAGTTTGTGTTAAAACAATGTGCTAATGAAAAAACAACACAAAACTCGTCTTCAATCCCTACAAAACGACCTCGCAAAATATACCATCAAGCTGAATGAAGGTGATAGAACGAATGAAACATTAGGCAATTACCATCTATTAAAAGAGGAAATTAACTCTTTAAACATGAAAAGGCAGCAAGGCACCATGATTCGCGCGCGTGTCCGCAGACTGGACCTTTCTGAAAGGTGTACTCGGTATTTTTTCAGTCGCGAGCACAATCGCGGTAGGAAAGAGATCATCACAGCCATTCAGGATGGTGAAGGTAAAACTCATCAAACTCAAAAAGAAATTTCAAATACACTCACTAACTTTTACAAAACACTCTTTACTTCTGAACCCGACCTGGACAAAAACCAGCAAGAATTTTTCCTTTCTAAAATCACTTCCGTTCTCAAACCTGAACAAAAACAGAGTTTAGAGGGCCCCCTAACTAAAACAGAATTATTCAACTCACTTAATGTTGGGTTCTTATATAGCGCTTTCCCACTCCGTGCTCAAAGCGCTTTACAATTATTACCCCTGGCTCAGATCAGAACGGCACAACGGCCCTTTTAGTCGTCCTCAACTCCCCAGGGAGCATACAATCCATTGCAGCCATTTAAGCGCATAGGATTAAAGCCTTCACATTGCAACCTACATCCTACCAGGTCCCCAGTTATACAGCTGGGTTGACTGAGGCACAGTCGTGGTTCAAATCTTGCCCAAGGACTTTAGCCACTCAGAAACAAACAGCAGGCAGCGACGGGGCTCGAACCTGCAACCTGTAGATTCCAAGCCGGTCACGCTAACCATTCACCCATCATGACTTACACAAATGGAAAACTGCAAAACACCGGGGGGAGATGGTCTTCCGAAAGAATTTTATCTATCGTGTTGGCACTTCATCGGCGATGACATTACAAACGTCCTGAATGAAGTGCTTGAACGTGGGGAAACGCACCCGCAACCATTTGTGTCAGGGAAGACATAACATCTCTGGTTTGCAAGAATTGGGAGATTTGGATAAATAGATGACATGTCAGTTATTACCATCCAGGAAACATATTTGCTTATTAACAAAGATATGAAATAAAAGAGAAAACAAAATTTGGAGAATTACAATATCAGCTTTTACACTCAGCATTGCATATAGATAACATTTGCTGGAAACATTCCAACACATGTTCACCAACAGATCTTTTAACAAATTATGGAAAGATGTTGTGCAACTGTTTGTTTACAAAAAAATCTACATCTTTAGTAGTACAGAAAATAACAAATGTCTGGGAAATATGATAGATATATTCAAATCTATGGAATGAGTTGAAGTTTCTCATATGATAGAGGTGTTGTGACCACTGCCCAATAGTGAAATCAACATTTGAATATTACATAACAGAAAGTATGCAATTCACAAAATCTAATTAACTTGATTTCTTCTTTTCTAATGCAGATCAACGTTGGTTTATTGGCACTTTCTTTCCTCAACTATGGCTTGCCATTCTACCTGCTCTGGTACAGTAAAAAAGTAGCGAAAGAAATCAAGGAAAAGGAGGCACTGGAAAAATCTGAGTCGGAATCACTCTTCATTACCTCACGACCCAGCAGAGTTGCACTCCTCAATGAGAAACATGAACCTGCAGCAGTTTGAGCATCATGTCCAACTGTCATGGTTCAAACCACCTGGCGCTATACTTAATTTATGAACTCACTGGTGTTATGAATATTAGTGGCATTGTACACCTGGTGTGCACTGTGAACACTTTGGGACTCAGACTGTGTATACACATGGTACCACAGTCTAGTAGAGAGATGTGAACCTCTTGTCACCCCTCTTGTGCTTATGTCATAGGTTTCTACTTATTGTTATGTGAGCGACAGATGGCATCATCATAGAAGCACAGGGTTTACAGGGCTATGGATAGGATATCTGAAATAAAACCACATAAACAAAGTCTGGATTGAATCTTGTACATTGTATTAATATATTTACAAAACAAAGTAAAAAAAATAATGTTGTAGGCTTACAGTTCGAACGAGGAAAAAACAAAAAAGGTTTATTATAGTATATTTATGACTGGAATGTATTTACACCTTCAACAGTGCTTCATACCAGACTTTGTTTATGAAGGTATTGTTCCCATTTTAACAAGATCATACAGGAACACAGATACATGTATATCTTGTTGGCTGCCATAAACTTATTTCTTGTACGTGGTGTTTGTCTGCCAACGTTTGTCTTGTGTACAGTTTTTAGACACCTTTTGTGTGTACTTCATGTCTGTGTCAGTGTTAATATAGGTATGTATGTTTGTGTGCGTGTAAGTATTAAAGTTGTATGTGTGTGCATATGCACTTCATGTTTAAGTATTCTTGTCCAAGTTTTTTGTTACCTCTCTTTCACACTTTCTTAAAGGAGCAACATTCTTTCTTTTGGGGTTTGTAAATTATCTATTCTTCTTGACCTTGATAGATTTCAATCAGTAGAAGGATTAGGATTATGGAGAACAGTTTTATACACACAGAGTAAGATTACACCAGGCACCTGATATCATGCACAAACACACACACTCACACACACACACACACACACACATGCATATGCACATGCACACACACATGCATACATGCACATATGTGTACACATGCATTTTCACACATACATGTGACTTTCACACACACAAACACACACACACACACATATATATATATATATATACACACACACAACAGAAAATCCATGTCAAATTTAAGACTTAAAAATTACAAAAACATAAAAATTATATATTGATATGTCCATATCAGTTCACAATTTATGACCATGATACTAATTATGATGTGAAATATATAACTTGATTTGATAAAAACTATGAAAGATGATTCTAAACAAATATTTTACTGTTATTTATGTGAAATAAGACAGTTTGAAGTGAGTACTGTTGTTGTTTGAGGCTTGAGTGCTAATCTTAATGTTTCCTGTTTAACTTCTATATGTCAGTTAATAAGGATTTTTACCAGCTTTATTGTCAATGTTCACAGTGTGACACATCATATAAAACTTACAGCATTTCTTTGCTAAAGATGAAAACAACCATTTATACTGTTGTGATTATTCATAGCGCATTACCATATTTAAATAATCTTAGTAACAGTGGGGAGGTGGATATGACAAATATTACCATCTTCTCACACATTGCAAGTAAAATGAGTTAAGAGTTTGGTCATTTTTACCATCATTCTATACCTTATAAAGACCCCTTACCATAATGTTAATATTGACAGTATTTTTATTTCCTTTCATTGTTTCTCAGTAATAATGTTACTGTAGTGTGTACTTCATTAAAAGGCAACAAAAAAGTCTAACTTCACTTAAATAAAACTTATTGCAAAGTTAACTGAACAGTCAGCATATGTTGTTGTAAAGTAAAAATTATCATTTTCATAAATTCGAAATGGCCGACAAAGTGTAAATGTGTAAATTGAAAAAAAAAATCTGTAATTGCTTGTTTTCTCTTAAACAAAGATATACCATGTGAATATGTTATATCAAAATTTATCTCGGTACTAGATTCAGAAACATAGACTAAGTTTATTTGCTTTCTCCTTGTGTAGAAATGTGACCATAAACGCACAGTACATATTGTCAAATTTGACACTGGACGTATACATCTAAAGAGATTACGGTGTAAGACGAAAAGAATTTTTATCTAAAATAACTTTCCATTTAAAGTTTAAAACAGTATTTTAATGCTTCAATTTTAAAGTCTTTGTTTGCTTTTGTTTGAAAAAGAGACATTTTAGAAGACAAAGTGTTTTTCCAAGAACACTTGTGCATAGATATTTTATCGGAAATAAGGCAAATGGCATGTTTTTGTGAAGTAAGAAGAGAAAAGGCATGTTTTTGTTTAGAGAATGAACTCAAAGTCACTCAGGATATGGTTTCCTTTATTCATCACAGCTTATATGTCTAATATTTATTTCTTTATGGGTTTTGATGGCACAATAGTAAGTTCAGTTTCAACTTTTTGTGTGATTTTTGAAGGTATGACCATAATACAGACACTATTTTGAATTTAGAGATAAATTTACAAACTTGAATTCCTCAAAGACATGTTTTCTTGAACTGCAGAGTTATCGTTATCACAATTTGAAAAAAAAAATGCTTGTCAAATTTTAAGATATTCACAAAAAATGCTTGTCAAATTTTAGAGGGAGAGATGTATGCACAGTACATATGACAATTTTTTGTGGTTGTTATTACGAGGTTCTAAAAACATAGTGTGGATCTGTTTGTCAGTTATTTTGTAAAAGTAGGGAAGATTACTACACCTTAGTATATTAAATGAAAAGAGTTCATTGCTTGATCAGCTTCTGGGTTAAAACACAAGTTCCATAAATGAGTTCTTGATTAAATCTGACCGAACGTAAATACACAACTATCTCATGAAATGCTTGATCGATCATACTAAATGTTGTCTGCTTGTGGAAGGCTTTTTGTGCTACATTCAAAAAAAAGTTGCAATTTATGCCGAATCATCATTCCTACTTGTGTGCACTAACTCTTTTTTGTCATCAACAGTTACTTCTTTTTCTTTCATGTTCAAACTTTTTTTGTAAGGTGAACCTTGAAATAAAGTTAATAATAAAACCAAATTGATCTTGTTGGTTTGAATATGAATAATTCTTGTGTAACATGCGAGTAGAAGCAAGTATAGGAGAAAGGGGGAGTGAGACTTGGAGACGTACTGACAATGGGAGAGCTGCTAGCGTATACATACAGTATAGTTTGGTAGACTATATACAGTACAGTGGAGAACTCAATGGGTAGACAAATGAAGGGAGAAAATATGGCACAAGTACATATATGATAGTGGTGTAACCCATTTCCTGAAATGGGGTAGACCCCCCCCCCTTATATCAGTACCACCCTCACCCCTTATGCCCCATCAGTGGTCGGGCAATGTCAGCCCTCTCTCAAGTCCATTTAGTGGGATACATGACCCTTGTATGCAGATGGCAAATTTCACCAGAGTGTAAAGTGTAACCACAGGGACACAGGCACAGTTAGTTTTGTTTATGAAAAGAAACAACAAACAAACAAACGAAGAAAAACTAATAAATAAATAAAGGAAAGAATGAAACAAATAAATAAATACTAACAAACATCAACAATAGAGTAATCACCTAACAGTAAAATGAGTGCATGTTTTCCCTTATTTGCATATACTAGAGGAAAACATACTAATCCTTGATACTGCGAAACATTCATTATTGTTGATAATGATTTGCAATTACTCTATTGTTGTTTATTTATTTATTTATTAAATTATGTGGTTTTGTTTGTTTTCGTAAACAAAGTTAACAGCCTGTGTTCCCTCCCCGGGGTTCCCTCCTGGTGCAACCCCTTCCTCTAAAATGTGGCAGTCCCGTCCGTCGGGAGAAGCCCGCCCTCTACAGCCAAAACCACAGGATAAGGTCCGATCAGACGCAAATTTACATCTTTACTGAGACTCTCTCTTTCGAGTAATAGGGTGTGAAAGTTGAGACTTATAGCCGTATACCTACATCTGGACGAAGATATTATCTGGATTGTACCTAAACATGCTAACCTTAGCTGGGTAAGACTACTTTCGTTATTAAGGGAAAACACAAAACTGGTGCTGCAACAAAGTGCAAGCGATTACCGCGTCCGAGCTGACGTGATTTTTCCACGTGGTCATTTGGACACTCTGACTACTCTCGTATTCGAGACTGTGACGGGCGAAAATTCAATTAACTTGTGAGTTTTTTCTCCTAGACAGAGTTTTCGCCTCCGTCAAAGATGGGTTAGGTTTAGTTTTACGTGCATTGTTTGGATTTGTGGTTAAGTGTAACACTCCACTGCACTGGCTGTGAAGAATTACATTGAAAATTCTGTAATTTTGATTTTGGTAGCGTGGTAGCTAGACGACCGAATTCTACCGGAATTTCGTGCAAATTACAATTAGTGTTGGCCAAACGAACTTCTAATTAACTCCCCGCTTGTTTCGATCCAAAAGTCCCCGTCCAAACTTGTAGAGTTTGAAGAAGAAAAAAAGTACACGGACTTCACTGAGCAGGTCATGCAGGTGCCTTCGCCCATCTTTTAATTTCCTGCCCGTGTGGGGTGCACAAAAAACCACTTCACAGGTTGAGTACAGAAATTGTCGATCTTTGCTACCTGCTCCAACTCGCCCAATGTACCCTGTTGAAACATTATTTATTGATATTTTCTGCAGTTGCAGCAAAATTCAAGTAATTTTGACTGCAAATTCAGAAGGTTTGCTTTGTTCAGGGCAAAACATTCTTTGAATAAATTACCACAGCGCTGAATAAATTAAATACTCGGTCCCCCTGTTGGCGCTTTCAATATCATTTTTTCCCATTCGCTTGCCCCAAATTCTTTATTATCCCAAGTTTACCTATTAAAACGATTTTTATATATAAGGAGTTGTCATTGATTACTTAATGTTCCATTTTTAATGTTAATCTTTTTTTTTTTAAATTTTTTTTTGGCCTTTCAGGTAAAAGGATATGGATGCACCAGGTGAATGAAAATCAATCAAGAAATTTCAAATATCTTTCACAACATTGACAGCAACCTGAATGCAGATGAAGATTTGAGACAACCAAGATAAGTTCTGCTAATTGTTACATTTAGAAATCTCAAACATTAAAGCTTTGCTCTAGTCAGATTGCACATACACAAAGATGTTACAATTATCTGAAATGTACTTTTAATGTTTATCAACTGGAGTTGTCTTGACCATGACCTTCTGTTCAGGTCAGATACTAGTAACTTTCAACTTTAAATATGGCAGTTGACAGCTCTTAAGTTGTACAGGGTTTTTCAAATTCTCTTGCATTAATTTGCTGAAAGCACACACAGTGAAACACAAGCAAATATGTCCAGACTGCCAAATCTCTAAAAACAAAAAAAAAAGACAATAGACAATGTTTAAATTTCATATTCGGAAATTGTTGCTATGCATATGTAATTATTATTCAGGTCGGTTTGCATTGCGTTGCACCTGGATGGGTGCATGCAATAAAGAATGAAAGAAATTTCCACAAATGGGCAGATTTACCGATCCTCTGTCCATTGCATTTTGACCGATACCTTTTACTTCGCCCTGCAAAATCGAATTCCATTAAGAACAAATGAGCATGCAGTTGGCCAGAAAGACAGTGAAAAATACAAATTTCACCAGTCATGTAGCATATTATTTTGAGTGTGTCAGATGAAAGTGAATGGCATGAACATAGGCACAGATATACATTGGATGTAGGGCATTATTGGGACAATAATTTGATAGTTGCCTTTGAAGACATATCAGAATAAGAAGACATATATGATGAACTCTTTCACACTGAATCATGCATATCACTTCAAAAAACCTTCCACAACTTCACCAGTATGGTCAAACCCTCGGTCTTGATGGCACAGCCTGAATGACAACATATATTATTTAATGCATCAGATGTTGATCACATTGGGTAAACCTTTTTTGATGCAAGTGTACAGAAGAACCAAACATCATGAAGTCCGGTAAGAAAATGTAATACATTCTGTTTCATCAATAAGTTCTGACAGACCCACAGGTTATATAAACACATCACCCTCTGGTTTGTATTGTTGGTTGGTTGATGAGTTGGTTACTTTGTTAGTCAGATTTGTCATCATTTGGTTGGTTGGTTGGTTGGTTGGTTGGTTGTTCGGTTGGATGGTCGGTCAGTTGGTTGGTTGGTTGGTTGTCTGCATTAGTTGGTTTGTCTGTTGGTTAAGTTATAGTTGTTTGGTAAGTTGGTTGATCCCTTGAGTTTGTTGGTTAGTTTGTCAAGTTCAGTATTTTGGGGTTGGTTTGCTTGTCAAGTTTAATTATTTGTTGTCTGTTTTGTCGGTCACAAATATTGTTGTACATCAATGATGTATTGAATTGGATTAGAAGGTGCTGTGACTATGTACACATGGGTTGGTCAAAACTCACCGATAACACACAATGTACAATTGCATTTTCCTTTTTGGCCTCTGTGATGTTTGGTTCTTCTGTTCACTTCTACCAACTCGATGATAAAAATGTTTATTCAAACCCATCAAAATCTGATGTCTTTAAATATCCATATATATTGTCAGTCAAGCCAGGCCATACAAATTGAGAGGGTAACCATACTGGTGAAGTTATAGAAGTGTTAAATGAATTGTTGTGCCTGATTCAGTGTGAAAGAGTTTGTCACATTGCCATCTCTTTCCGATATGTCATTATTGCCAACTGTCAATGTATTGAAACAATAATGTCATATTTCCTATATACATCAGTCTCAATGTTCATGGCATGAACTTTCATCTGACATACCTAAGATAATATGCTCCATGATCGATGAAATTCATATTTATTTCACAATCTTTTTTTGCCAATTTCATGTTTATTTTTTGTCAATGCAATTAGATTTTACATCGAAAGGTGAAAAGTACTGGTCATAATGCAAAGGATGGAGTATGGATATATCGGCAACATTTGTAGCCATTTCTTTGTTCATTTAGCAATGCAGCCTTCCATGTGTTGCTCCATGTGAACTGAAAGGAGTACTTCATTAACTGCTTCCTGTTGTCCAGCCACAGTTAATGATCAATCTCAAAGTATTGATCATAATATGCGCACTGCTCTGCAGACTTGTTTTTTATTTACAAACCAACCACTGTGACGTTTTTTGTGCACAATTTGCAAAATGCTGTCTGCTAGGTGAATAGTTTTCACTCTGTCCAGCTTTGCAAAGTGTTCATCTTGTGCCAATCGCCAGCTGGGCAGCATGATATTTAGAAGATATTGGATGCTCAATCGGTGATCATTCACAAGATCTATTGTGTTCATCAGTTATAAATTAATGCCCAAGACAGAATGTTAATAGAATCAATTTATTGTTTTAGCATGTACATTATGTATTACCTACATTTCTCTCTCTCTTTCTACTCAGACAACACAACAAAATCAAAATGTGCAATAGATGCCTGCCAGGATTCAAATATGTTACAAACTATATGAAAAGGTATTTAGAGCTGATTGTTGTTGTACTTATTTTCTGATACATCTCTTTCTTTACTTTCAAAACCTGTGCTTGTCTTTGTCTAGTTTTATGTGATTAATACACATATTGTTTCTATTAGAAACACCTGTTATGCAATCTGTCACAGTTAGTTTTGATTTGATTGACATATAGTATTCTTTACAGATTAAAAAAAATTAAAATGAGCTGTTAAATGACCAACCAGTCCTCAAATTAAAAATGTATTCAAAACACAAGGTCGCCATTACTGTTTTGTCATGCATCTTCAATCATGGCACACAGCTGCCAAAATTGGCGTCCATTGCCCTTCTTCTCCTGACATATCCCTCCTCAAGTTAATGGACACATTATTTTAGAATGCACATGGCTTGTTACATGCATGTCTTTAATTTTTGCATTCATTGATATATAGGTGGTTATTATTTTTGAATCCTAGGCATCAACATCCATGAACTACAAGTATGCCCAATATTAGCTACAATTGCTGCAGAAATCCAATCATAGTCTTGGGTCCATCACCAAGAACAAGTCGCAGGGAAGAAGTCAAGCCTGCAATGTACCATTATGTCACCAAGAGTACTTGTTGCAATCCACCACAAGGTGTAAATATTGTGCAGGAAGAGGAAGAAATCAAGACTACCAGTTACATGACCAAGAACACTCTTTGCAATCCACCACAGTATTAATGTTGTCCAGGAAGAGGAAGAAGTCAAGACTACCAGTTACATGACCAAGAACACTCTTTGCAATCCACCACAGTGTTGATGTTGTCCAGGAAGAGGAAGAAATCAAGACTACCAGTTACATGACCAAGAACACTCTTTGCAATCCACCACAGTGTTAATGTTGTCCAGGAAGAGGAAGAAGTCAAGACTACCAGTTACATCACCAAGAAGTCTTCGCAATCCACCACAGTGTTAATGTTGTACAGGAAGAGGAAGAAGTCAAGACTACCAGTTACATCACCAAGAACACTCTTCGCAATCCACCACAGTGTTAATGTTGTACAGGAAGAGGAAGAAGTCAAGACTACCAGTTACATCACCAAGAACTCTTTGCAATCCACCACAGTGTTAATGTTGTACAGGAAGAAGAAGTAGTCAAGACTACCAGTTACATCACCAAGAACACTCTTTGCAATCCACCACAGTGTTAATGTTGTACAGGAAGAGGAAGAAGTCAAGACTACCAGTTACATCACCAAGAACACTCTTTGCAATCCACCATAGTGTTAATGTTGTCCAGGAAGAGGAAGAAGTCAAGACTACCAGTTACATCACCAAGAACACTCTTTGCAATCCACCACAGTGTTAATGTTGTACAGGAAGAGGAAGAAGTCAAGACTACCAGTTACATCACCAAGAACTCTTTGCAATCCACCACAGTGTTAATGTTGTACAGGAAGAAGAAGTAGTCAAGACTACCAGTTACATCACCAAGAACACTCTTTGCAATCCACCAGTGTTAATGTTGTACAGGAAGAGGAAGAAGTCAAGACTACCAGTTACATCACCAAGAACACTCTTCGCAATCCACCACAGTGTTAATGTTGTACAGGAAGAGGAAGAAGTCAAGACTACCAGTTACATCACCAAGAACTCTTTGCAATCCACCACAGTGTTAATGTCCAGGAAGAGGAAGAAGTCTACCAGTTACTTTCAGGGGTGGTCAGCTTGGCTTGGTAAGAATTAAGTTTTTGATGTCTCCAAGTCATTTGGAAGACTATATATATAGCCTTTGCATGAACAATGACATGTATTAAATGAGTGACATAGAACATAGGGGTAGTCTTTGTAAGAACCAACAACTCACTGAACAATATATTACCCACAATTCTCTCTGATTGTATGCTTCGAAGATCCTTATTTTATAACTTCTTCAATAACCCATATTTGTCAACACTTTAAGCATAGTAATTACATTTGATTAGTATGTAACAAAAGTATGTTTGGGAATCAAAAATAAAGTTCTAAATTTTGCATAAAAAATGTACAAACAACTAAATGAAACATGTACTTTGAATAAAACACTTTTCAATGTCAAAGTATCACTAACTTGGGTAGACAGTGTGTATGATGAGTTTTAGTATGTAAATTTCTTTTGTCATACCTATTCAAATATATCTATATCTTTGGCAAAGTCATAACAGGTGCATATATTTTCCTTAGTTTCGTAGAAAATATTTTGGATGTCTTTCAAGAAAATCTGTTGACAAATTTCTAAGATTGCTACTCTTTCTACAATAAATCATTGATACCAGAACCAATGAAAATATGTATTCAGAAACTCATCAGTGGCAATTCTGCGTTTTGAAAATGGCAAAAATATGCTAACAAAACCCTGTACACTGGTGAGATCTGTCTGACTTCAAGGAGATGATGTCCAACAGTACAAATCAGAGAGAGAGTTGTGGGTAAAATATTGTACAGTGCTGCTGTAAAATGAACAACTTATATTTCATAATTATTGTTCATATTGTCAACTTTGATGTGAAGCATGTATTTATAATTTGTCAACAAATCCATACCCAATTCAGGATTGTTTATCAAATACAGTATCATCAACAATTAGTAAAAAATTATTAAAGTCAGTCATTGAAAGGATTATTATATAAACAGATTCCAGTAAGCTCCCTCAAGTATAGCTGCCCCGTCCCCTCTCAAATAACATGTATTTGACAAACAAATAAAAAGAGTGAAAATAATTACAGGTACTGGGGTTTCAATTTTTGAGATTTCTTTTGAAAAGCCATACTGGCTTGGAGATTTTGTGGGTTATCTGGTATATATGACACAATAGGTGTTAAGGAATCATTGATTGTAAATTCTGAGAAATTTTATAATTTCAGTTACTTTATTAGTGCCATCGTATTATAATCTAAAACTACTTTTAAAAACAAATGCCTTCTCACTCATTTGATTATGGAGAATATCTGCTGAGCATTTGAATATAAAATGTGAATTACTAGTTATAATTATCGAGAATTTGAATATCATTATCATTTCATTACAATTCAAGAATACCTAACCCATACAAACTTTCATTGTATTTATTTGGTAGACTCTGTTGCCCAGTCCCTTTGTGTATGCTTTGGTCACCTCTAGTCTAGGCACCTAACCCTATACTAACTATTAACCATTAACCAAACTAATAAATTTAACTATAACCCTAACCATATCTGTAAAGACTAACACAAACCAACTGTAGGTGGTTGTTAAGCTTACGCAAAGAAAAAAAAGCAACTTTGTCTACCATTTTAAATATAATGATGATTTTTGGGTTTAATTATTGTTGATATACATTTTGTATCATGTTATTTTAATTGTACTCCAAGATTTGATATAGATCAGAATCCCTATGGTACCAGAATAATTATACCACCTTGATTGGGGGGGGGGGGGGGGGGGGGTTAGCTATACCTATTTTACTGAGGGCAGTTATACATTGATAAGGCGAAACAAAAAGAAAGAATTGCATGATTCCGATTACATTCAATATTAGAATAGGTGGGGTAGGTAGATTTTTTATTTTATTTTTAAAAAAAATTTTCACATCAGTGAGTGTCTAGTTCAGATAGTTATGTTTTCCGTTGTTTTCCATATGGTCTCTGTTATTGATTACTTCTCATCAGATGTACAGCCATAACAGAAAGAACAGTTTTATATTGTCTTTTTTTAAGCACTATTTGTCGCGAGATTTTGTGATTTTTTTCTCTCGAATACCAGAAAAATGTTTTAGGGTCGGCATGAAAATCTAGGTGGGGTCGGGTAACTGGAACCAAACAACTTTTTTTATTTGGCCTTAGGGGGAACGGCTATTCTTTACTTTTCTGAGGAAACACCTGTACTACTTTTACAACTATACTTTTATGAAGAGACAGCTACACTTTACTTTCATGGAGGAACAACTATACTAATTTTATGAGGGGAATCAGTTATACTTTACTTTGGGGGATTACTTTACTTTTAGACAGTTATCACTATTTTATGGGAAAACAACTGTAATAAGGGAACAGTAATAATTTACTATTATGATTGAACAGCTATACTATATTTACAGGGGGGTCAGTTATACTTTACTTTGATTGGAACAGATATTGCTATTGGGGAAACAGCTATGCTTTAATTTTATTGGGAGAACAGCTATGCTTTAATTCTATAAGGGAACAGATTTACTACTGTTATGGGGCAGTTATACTTAAGTTTATGAGGGGGACAACGTCACTTTCTTTTATAGAGAACAACTGTTATGGCAGGTGTAGTTATACTTTATTTTTACAGGTGGAACAGCTATACTTGGTGATACTTTAGTCTTATAGGGAACAGTTACACTACTTTCATTATGAACAGATACATTTTACTTTGATTTGGGAACAGTTGCACTTTTTAAACTTTACTTTCTTTTAGGAACAGTTGCTTTGACTGATGGTTTAGTCTTGTGGAGAACAGTTACACTACTTTCATTGGGAACAGTGAAACTTTACTTTGATTGGGGAACAGTTACACTTTACATCAATTAACATCTACATGTTATATAATTTGAGTCAGAAAAAGTTATACCTTACTTTGGTTGAGGAACAGTTACACTTTACTTTGCTTGGGGAACAGGTAGTCTTTTTACTTTGATTGGTTTAAAAACAGGTGCACTTTACTTTGATTGGGGAACAGTTACACTTTACATTGATTGGGGAACAGTTACACTACTTTCATTGGGAACAGTTTCACTTTGGTGGGGGTGGGGATTTTGGAATAACAAGGGTTTTGATGATCTGAGTTCTACCAATAATAGATAAATTGCGCCAATTCCAACTGTGTAATACATTTGTAAGACTCTTAATTGGCGAGCTCATATTTTTCTCATATGCTACTTTGCGATTATAAGAAAAGAAAATTCCAACAATCTTGATAGGTGACATAGGCCATTTCACCCCGAACAGCCTATCTTGACGAGAACTCCATTTCCCTAACCAAAGTGCTTCAGACTTGTCATAATTTACACTCAGACCCGATACCAATGAAAAATTACTGAGTAGTGAAAAAAGGTTCTTGACAGATTGTTCGTTACTTAAAAAACATGTAAGGTCATCGGCATAGGCAGAACTTTTAATTTCATAACCCTCAACCCCAATACCCTGTATATTCTCATCCAGCTGTAGTTTAATTAATAGGGCTTCTAATGAGAGTATGAATAAGATAGGTGACAATGGGTCTCCTTGTCTGACTCCTCTTGTAAGATCGAAGTAGCCAGTAAATAAACCTCTGTTCATGACACAGCTTGAAGGGTTATGATAAAAAGTATGGACCCAAGTAATAAGGGAAGGTCCAAAATTAAAATTTTCCAAACATTGAAACATAAATTTCCATTCCAAACTATCAAAAGCCTTTTTAAAGTCAATGGCCAATAGGACACCAGGTAAGTCCAAGTCCTTTGTATAATCCAGAATGCCTTCAATCAAACGAACACATTGGCCAATAGAGCGATTTTTGACAAAGGCTGTCTGGGTTACACTGACAAGACTCTCTAGAACTTTTCCCATTCTTTTAGCAATGCAACGAGAACCTATTTTATAATCAGTATTTAGTAAAGTTATAGGGCGCCGGTTAGAAATATATCTTTTATCTTTATCTTTTTTCTCTATAAGAGTAATCACTCCCTGAGATTGGCTACTAGAGAGATGACCCTTTTCATATGCTTCATTTAGGGAATCAATGACAAAAGGTCCCACGCTATGCCAAAAAGTTTGATAGAACTCAACTGTAAGGCCATCATTACCTGGTGTCCTATTCTTATTCATACTGGAGAGAGAGTTGAAACACTCCTGCAGCGTAAGTGTCCCCTCACATCCTCCCTGGTCACTTTGACTGAGTTTTGGAAAGTTTGCCTCATTAAGGAAAAAGTCGACAACAGAATCATCAACAACATAGTTACGCGTGGCATAGAGATTGGCATAGAAGTCCTTCATATAATTTTTAATATCCTTAGGATTTGTCAACAGATTTTCTGAAGAATCATACAGTTGTGTAATTTGTGATTTTTTTTGCATTATATTTTTCCAAACTCAAAAAATATTTAGTGTTTTTTTCACCTAACTCATACCAGTCTACTCTAGACCTTACTATAGCACCCTCTGTCAGGTGATCATATTCAAGTTGTAACTCATTACGAGTTTTCTCTATGGCAGATTTAACCTCCTCGGACTCCCTGTTACAAAGCTCTATGTCAAGGTCCCTCAAGCGTGATTCAAGGGTAGTTACATGCATATTTCTCTCTCTTGCTTTTGTTTTGCTATAGTTGATTGTAATGGTTTTAATTTTGTACTTAATGAATTCCCACAACCCCTGTTTGTTTTGTGGATCATCACCCATCCCTGTAAACTATCTTGTATAAGCTGTGGATATTCAGAATCTTTTAGAAGGCTATTGTTGAATTTCCAAAGAGAATTACCTAGTTTTCCCCTTTTTTCACCCGTGGAAAGCACAATGGCAGAGTGGTCTGATAAGATGTTTGGCACAATATCACATGAACTAATTGATGACTGAAGTGAATTGCTAATTAAAAAGTAATCCAAACGACTCTGGGTTAAAATTGGGCGTAAACGGCGCCAAGTATACCGTCTTGATGATGGATTTCTAATACGCCAGATGTCAATTAAGTCCAAATCATTCATAACGTTTTCAAACATCTCACCAGACCGTTTCCAGGCAGTGTGATTCCCACCATATCTATCCAATACTTGGTTTAAACAAAAATTGTGATCTCCACCCCAAATAATTTCCCTTTGTGGATCAGTGTGGAACTCACTAAGTACATCAGACAGTTGTTCCATAAATAAACTATGGGGGCCTTCAAAGTTTGGTGCATATGTATTAATCAAAAGGAAAGGCTTATTTGCTATGTCTATAGATATTAAAGTAAATCTTCCATCTAAGTCAGTCTTAACTTTGTGAATCACAAAGTCAACATCTCTAATAATTGTAGCAACCCCTCTACTTGCATATGTTCCATGGGAAAATACTAAGTGACCAGGGAAGAGTTTGGACCAATTGGTCTCATCATCTTGTGTACTATGTGCTTCTTGGAGCATAATGATATTATAATTACCTTTTTTCAACCAGTCAAAAACCTTTTTCCTCTTTCTTTGGTTTCTCAAACCTCTGATGTTAAAAGAAATTACCTTCAAGTTTTCAGACATTGTACAATAATACTATGAATAAAATTCAATCTAAGTTTACAGAACGGTGAAAACATGAAAACATACACTAGACAACCAAATAAGACATGTACACAAAAACTCGCAATGCAGAAAAAATCACCCCCACTAACTACAACATCAGTGGAAATCCCACATGCGAAGAAAAACGGAAAACAGTTCAAAAAGAAAAACCATGCTGCCAAACAGGCGCATTGGAAGCTGTCCATCATGTTAGAAAAAACAGGTGACAAAAACTGCAACAGTGTGTAGTTACACGAATGTGCGAGAATGCAAATTCCATTATAAATTAGCATACTGATCTACTGCCAATCCCGTATTCATTCAATAAAACAGAACAGAATAACCGTGAAGCAAAAACGGAACAAAAAAAAACAAAAAAAACCAGGTGCATAATTATCAGGACTATTCAAGCATAACAGGTGGGGGAAAGTAACTCTATACTTGCAAGAGCAATATTACACGTCACCCCTGGCCCACGGCCCAAAAATACTTTACCTGAAAATTTCTACACCCAAAATCTTGAAAAATAAAAGAAAAAGAAAAAAACACACGGCATTTTCTACATCTTACTGTGAATAAATAGCTATAGATACATACAAAATAAATAGCAAAAATGTGGTTTAACATGTCATGTTCATACAGACCAATCTGTTATTTCAGTCTCGATTAATTCGAATGTCAAGTGCCACGAAACAGAGTACCATTGATCGTAAGCTTGCCGTTTGCAAAACGAACACGTTTTCCTTCCTTGTAGGCCTTCTCCATTACATCTCTCAGTCCTTGCTTTAGTTTAAAGTCCGCATTGCACATATCAACTTGCACAAATATTCCGGAATCCTTCAGTACTTCTCGTTTTTTCATTAGAATCTGCTGTCGTTGTATTCGTAGAGGGAACTTGACAATTATGTGTCTTGGAGACGGGGGACGGTTTCCATTGACAGGGTTTCGTGCGGTGCGCGTTATCAATAATGATGTCCGACATGCGAAACTTTTCTTTTAGTATAGTTTTTATCACCTCAACACAGCTTTCACCCTTTTCTTCCTTCACTCCACCGAAGCGCAGATTGTATGATCTCGAATACCTTTCCATATTTAAACACGTATTTTCAACCATTTTCATCTTATCATTCGCAGTCTGCAGGGAATTAGCCAATTCTTCATATCGCTTGTCCTGGTCTTCAACCCGCGTCTTCAGAGTTGTCAGTTCGTCTTCTGTGTAGTTGACGCTGGCCTCAATGTCAACAACTTTTCTTTCAACCATCTCTATGTGCCCTAGTATTACCTTGCTCTTCTCTCATTTCATTTAGTGTTTTAGCCATACCGTCCACAGTTGAAACTAGTCCGGCAAGGCATTCATTAATAACTGACCTCATTTCCATGACAGGTATGCTAGTTGCGTCTTCCGACGTACTGCTGCGAGTCTCAGAACCTGGGTTACTACTGCGAGTGCGAGTGTCAGAACCTGAGTCACATGCTGCCTCGTGGCTACCATCTTGGAAGTATTTTGACGTGCACATACTAGTAGTTTTTTGTGGCTGGCTTCTCGACACAGAGCGAGATCCATAGTAGTTGACACGCGACCAAATAAACTAATAACTTTTTCCTCACAACTGCAGAAAATCTTGGTCCTTTTCTCGGCTATTTACGGTCTGTACTTGGCAGATTTATCAATCACTTTTGCAGAGCGCGCAGAAAGCACTGTTCATTCAAACATGACCCCCTAGATTTGGGAACAGTTATACTTTTAAACTTTACTTTGTTTTGGGAACAGTTACACTTTACTTTGATTGGGGAACAGTTATACTTTACTTTGATTGGTTTAATAACAGGTACACTTTGATGGGGGTGGGGGAGTTGAATGTTACTTTCATTGGGGAACAGGTACATTTTACTTTGATTGGGAACAGTTGCACTACTTTCATTTGGAACAGTTACACTTTGATGGGGGTGGGGGAGTTGAATGTTACTTTCATTGGGGAACAGGTGCATTTTACTTTGATTTGGGAACAGCTCCACTTTTAAACTTTACTTTGTTTTGGTAACAGTTATACTTTACTTTGGGGAACAGTTACACTACTTTCATTGGGAACATTTACACTTTGATGGGGGGGGGGTTGAACTTTATTTGGGAACAGTTACGCTTTTAAACTTTACTTTGTTTTAGGAACAGTTGCTTTGAGTGATGGTTTAGTCTTGTGGGGAACAGTTACACTACTTTCATTGGGAACAGTGAAACTTTACTTTGATTGGGGAACAGTTACACTTTACATCAATTAACATCTACATGTTATATACTTTGAGTCAGAAAAAGTTATACCTTTGGTTGAGGAACAGTGAAACTTTACTTTGATTGGGGAACAGTTACTTTTACTTTGATTGGGGAACAGTTACTTTTACTTTGATTGGGGAACAGTTCCACGTTACTTTGATTGGGGGACAGTTACACTTTAATTTGATAGGACAACAATTATACTCTACTTTTGGGAACATTTACACTTTACTTTCCTTGGAGATCTGTTACGCATTAATTTGATTTAGGAAAAGATACACTTTACATTGATTGGGGAACAGTTACACTTACTTTACTTTGATTGGGGAACAGTTACACTTTACTTTGGTGAACAGTGACACTTTACTTTGATTGGGAAACAATTACACCTTACTTTGAGTGGGCAACAGTTACTTTATTTTGATTGGGGGAGAGTTACTTTACCTTGATTGAGGAACAGTTACACTTTGAAGGGGGGGGGGGTTGAACTTTACTCGAGTGGGGAACAGGTACATTTTACTTTGATTGGAGAACAGTTACACTTTTAAACTTTACTTTGTTTTTATTAGGAACAATTGCTTTGAGTGATGGTTTAGTCTTGTGGAGAACAGTTACACTTTACATTAATGAACAGCTACACGTTATATACTTTGAGTCATTAAAAGTTAGAACTTACTTTAGTTGAGAAAAGTTACACTTTACTTTGCTTGGGGAACAGGTACATTTTTACTTTGCTTGGGGAACAGTTACACTTTAATTTGATCGGGAACAGTTGCACCTAACTTTGATTTGGGAACAGATACATTTTACTTGGATTGGGAAGCGGTATATTTTACTTTACTTTACTTTCCTTGGCGATCTGTTACACATAACTTTGGTTTATAAAACGTTACACTTTATTTTAGTTGAGGAACAACTACACTTTACTTTTATTGGGAAACAGTTACACTTTACTTTGGGGAACAGTTACACCTTACTTTGATTGGGGAACAAGTACATTTTACTTTGATTGGAGAACAGTTACACTTACTTTGTTTGGGGAACAGATGCATTTTGGTTTGATTGAGGAACAGTTATCCTTCATTTTGGTTGGGAAACAGTTTCACTTTAATTTGATAGGACAACAGTTATACTCTCTACTTTGAAGAATAGTTATCCTTCACTTTGATTGGGAAACAGTTACATTTTACTTTGATCGGGAACGGGTTACACTTTACTTTCATCGGGAACGAGTTACACTTTATTTGATTGGTGAACAGTTACACTTTGGGATTTTGGAAAAGTTGCACTTTACAGTGATTGGGGAACAGTTACACTTTTCTTTGGGGAACATTTACTTTGAGTGAGAAATAGTCTCACTTTATTTTGACTGGAGAACAGCTACAATTTACTTTGTCTTGGGAACAGTTACTTTGGCTGATGTTTAGTCTTGTGGGGAACAGTTATACTACTTTCATTGGGAACAGTTACACTTTACTTTGATTGGTTTAATAACAGTTACACTTTACTTTGATTGGGGAACAGGTATACTTTACTTTGATTGGGGAACAGTTACACTTTACTTTGATTGGTTTACAGTTACACTTTACTTTGATTGGGGAACAGTTACACTTTACTTTGATTGGGGAACAGTTACACTTTACCTTTGATTGGGGAACAATTATCCTTCATTTTGATTGGGGAACAATTATCCTTCATTTTGATTGGGGAACATTTACACTTTATTTTAATAAGGGAAAAGCTGTGTTACATTAAAATGTCAAAATTTAGGCAATATGGCATGTTATATATTTTTCTCCATTACATTGTCCATAATTGTTCCTGATGATGTACTTTGAATGAGCACTATATATTACCTTTGAATAAATGTTAATTTTGTGTCAAACAAACCAAAGTATTACTACACTATACTGGTTACCATGGTAACTGAGCAACATTTGAGTAGGTCATACATCATGATTTTTTGTACAAATAACTCTTTGTGAAATAAAACAACTGTTTGTGATTTACACATTTATTTTCTAATGTAAACATTTTAGTCTGGTTTCCATGGCAACCTATTTTTTTGTAATGATTTTTCTGAATGTTGTTAGAGGATACCCAACTATATGTAACAGTTTTTATATATGCCATTTTGTAATTATTTTCACTATTGATTTGATCCCTATTGATTTTTACCTTCCATAAGGAACATTCTATATTAGGGATTAAAAGTCTGTGTCTGTCTGTGTGCGAGTGTGTCTGTCTGGCTGTGTCACCGTTCCTCAAAAAGGTTGGCCCAATTCAAATGAAATTTGGTGTGCATATTCTTTAGGATAATGGCTAGAACCTATTAGGTTTTGGTAAACATGCCATGAATATTAATAATCTATTTACATAATTAAATGTGTTTTGTTGATTAGGCTATGCATGTATCTTAAGAGTGCAAGCTTCAAATTCAATATAATTTGGGACATGCATTAATAATAACAAAGTACATGTGTCATATAAAGTTTGATAAATATATATAACCTTTAGTTTTAATGAGTAATTTGTATAATTAATGATGTTCAGTAATTAGGCTATACATGAAGAATTCTAGCTTCAAGTTCCATGTAATTTGGTACATACATTCATGATAGCAGGGTGCACATGTATGTGTGTGTGTGTGTATATATATATACACACACTAGTATACATGTATGTTAATTATTACTATGAAAATGTTTCAACTTTATTTTATTTTTGAAAGGTAATACATTTTTATGTAAATTTCAATAAAGCATTATTATACTCCTTGTTATGACAGTTTCCATCCTTATTTGTTCCCACTTGGCAGAGCCAGGAGAGGGCTATGGGAATGACTAATATCTGTTATCAGTCCTATTCCTGATATGCATAAATCAAATTTAATTGGCCCTGGCATACATTTTGTGTACTGTGGGTGATGAATAACATTTAAAGAAGCCACAATGGCAAAGGCAAGAGGGAAGGGGCCCTACTCCATACGGTCCTGCCCGTCTCTGTCCACCTCCATCTCAAATATGCACAAGCCAATTTCAACCAAACTTTCAGTCAACATTATACAAATGTCGACTGGCCGTGAGGGCAATAGCATATACGTCTGTTCACCGCAAGGGCCTGTCGATCACCTCAACATCAACCTATATAGGTTGATGCTGAGGTGATCGACAGGCCCAAGGGGGGGGGGGGGGACTGACATGTTATTGTCCGAAAAAGAGGCCAGTCGACATTTTTTTTATAACACATGATCTCATTCATACTATTATAATAAACCTGACACTACAGACACATTATATACGATTACATTTGAACAATTTAATAAAGTCAAAACAGTTATAAATACTTTATGGATCTATACCAAATATCATTATTATCGTTTAGTAGTGATGTATATGCACACTACAGCCTTCAAAATTATAGTTTACTGTTTTTTGGTTGTTCCGGACATCTTGTTTTGACGCCTGAATGTTGATTGGAAACAAGGGCGATTTTGTAAAGTCGTTGAGAATCGCTTCTTCTTGTGATGAAGTGAGAATCAAAGAAGATTTTGGTACAGGTTCAATCTGTAAGCCAGGATTTGTTTCGGACATAAACTGAATTTCCGACGGTGATGAAGATGAAGACATGCAGGCTGGTGCGGTCGTGCACATACAGTTACCTTGCATTTTATTAGACAATGATGTACTCATTTCACACTTTTTCCGTTCACCCACTTTACTGCAGTGCTTGATGCTTGTCTCGGATTTGTGTCCACTCACACTCATTATGTGCCTGGCTTCAAAACCATCTGCATCTAATGTTGCAATAGTGGTAGCTCGAAGACAATGGTTGGTATACACTTTTGAACACTTCGCTTCCATTGAGATCGATTTCATTTTTGTCACCGAATGTATTCTTTCCAACGGCCATGTTATCATAACCTAACATGTAATGCTCCCGTCTGTCAAACTCTGAAAATCCTCTTTAGGACGTTGCTAGAAAGCTGTACAGGAAGGAATTAATCTGTCTCGAATGAACGAACTGGGCAAAGAGGACTGTGTGGTGTCTCATACATACGACCCTGTTGACTTTTGTCGCTGTCATCTGTCCTACGGTGATTTTTTGTTAGTTTATCACGCAATATTGAAGCGTATCTGAGACTAGTGGAATCGATTTGTATGCAAAAGTCAGTTCATTTCATGTCACAAACGTTCTCCCGGCCGCGATTACAGAGATACATCATATTGTCAATAAGCACCTTATTCTGCAGACCGCGAGGAGTTGACAGGTCGACGGCCATTGGTGTCATTATTTTGTTCATATCTTCCTGCGTTATTGGTTGTTTATGGTGAACTGTTTCTTTCCCTTCAGCCTAAAGTTTAACTTTACCAACATCGCCGAAAATACCTCATTTGAAGATTTAAAATCTCTGTCGTTGCCACATTGTACAATTTCTGCAGGTGTCGCTGAAGTCCGTACCTGATTGAAACCATTGACTTCTTGGCATACAATTCCCCATCACAGCGTCGAACAGACTAGACTAGTTCAGATCGAACTATTTCTGTGGCCCTCACCAGATATATTATCAAATCAACCTCCTTTTTGAAATGTACATAAAAATGTTATCCTGTTTTATATCTGGTGAATAAACAATTCAATTCAATCAATTCAATTCAACTCCTGCATAAAAATTACGTAGTAGCATACACAGTTCTGTAGGATTATCCTCCACTACAGACAATACCGTTCCTACTTCCACACAGTATTTTTCAAAAATACTCGCAGCATTTTTGATAACACACTCTGTCCGCTTAGCATCTTTGTGTGACACCAGTTCTGCAAGATCTTCTTCAGACACTTTCCAAAAATGTGAATTATCATTTACCGCCATGGCCATTGACCCGTTTGAATATTTGTCGTCTGCAAGGAAGACGCATACCACGTGACAGGGCATTGGCCAATCGCAACACGACTCGCGCAGATGATGTGTTATAACAAGTATTATAATATACCTAGTGATAATGCTGTGCCATGATTCGCTAGAATCAGTCACGTGATAGGAAAATAGAATGACTATTTCCCTAGGGAAATAGTTCCATCAACTATTACTTGGTCACGTGACCACCGTGAGTTCACAGCAGGTCAAAATGGCGGCTTCTGATGATGTCGTCTGCCACCGCGAGTTCACAGCACGAGGTATATTATAAAACACATATTGCCTGGCCTATATTCGGGCTATAGCACTCGTTCATTACCCCCTCGTGACTGTGGGTTACCAGAATAGCATGCTATTTCATCGGCCTTTGGCCTCGGGAAATAGCATGTGATTCTGGTAACTCACAGTCCCTCGGGTGTAATAAACGGGTGCTATAGCCCTCATGGCCAGGCAATATGTGTTCACTATGGTTGCATGGAATGCATGCTGTCTTTGATCCAGCTATTGGGCGATTTTTTTTATATCGTTATCGGTTTTCAAAATGTAATCAAGAGAAGCGGAGATTATGGGGGCTAACTATCTATCTCGACTGCACAGTAAACAGGGGAGTACCTGACCAATCTATGAATAAATTGAATGATTTGATATTATCACTAAACCACAAGCCTTTAAGGGAGCCTTCAGAAATTACTGGGGGGGGGGGGGCGATTTAGGGCATCTCTGAGCTGTAAAATGTGACCCCTCCCCTTACTAATTTCTCTAAAATCTGCCCCCCCCCCCCCCAATCTCTAAATGACAAATTCACTGATGGATGGATGGATGGATGGAAATCATGTGGACAGATTAAAGGGACAGTAGCTGTAACTTTTGATGATGTTTAGTATGTTTTGTTTTGTATATCAAATACAGTTTTTAGTTTCTTGTTCTATTCCATAACACACATTGAAACACTCCTGTGTTTGGCAAACGCTTGGAAACATAGCCTGTATATCTACAGGTATATGGGGCATATACTTGGTAAATTTATCCAGCACTTCAGAACTGAGGAAATTCAACGAGAAACCGGATGTCACGAGCACTGTACTGTAAGCTTACTGATGTAGAAGTTGAAGTTCGGGCGAACGTAAAATTTAAGGGTGGAGTATCAAAACGTACACATATACGGACTGTCACTTCTGGGCACTGTACTCCTTACAGGGCTCTAGAGTATGCATTATTCTATGTGTGCGATGATGGAGTCAGGTGACATTATTCCACTGAATATTCATTGGATTGTCTGTACGAATTTTCCCATCCACCGACCTATAAACCTTTGCATTTATCCAAATTTCATTTCATACCCGAAGCTGCATCAAAACGCGAGCAAATCTTTAAAAAGTTACAAATAGACTTGCTTTCCGTAACAATAGCCGTGCTGTCATCAGCTACTGAAGCAGTTTACACTCAGTCAGGATACGCCCGGGTATATTTATGCCTTTGATAGAATCATCTGCCATCACAGCAGCCGCGAAAGTCTCGATAAATAGAACATAAAGTAAAGGTGATAAGGGACAGCCTTGTCTAACCCCCGTGGAGGTCAAAAGGTTCTGGCAGGTGTCCATTACAAATGACGGAACGTTTATATCCGTGTACAAAATCTTTATCCACTGTCGAAAAACTGGTCTGAAATTCATTCTCTCCAAAACTCAGTAAAGAAAACCCCAATCTACCATATCAAACACTTTTTGTTGATCGAGCGAAATAATAGCTGTGGGAGTATTTCGAGCATTAGCAATACAGGAGAAATCACGAATGATTTGAATGTTATCTGTGATTGATCTTTTTTTTTACACCACAAGTTTGATACTGACTGACCAAAACTTGCATAACAGACCTTTAAAATGATTACCAAGCACGTCAGACAGCAATTTGTAGTCCACATTTAAGAGCGACAGTGGACGCTTATTCTCAGGTTTACGATGAGCATCCTTGTTACCTGGCTTAGATATATCTAAAGTAAAGTAAAGTAATTATTCCACGGCATTGAGAGTCACTGAGTTTTTTATTTGCAAAAAAGTCAGTGAACATGTCTACTAAAATCGGACCGACCCAATCCCACGACGTCTTATAAAATTCCACAGTGAGGCCATCCCCATCTGGGGATTTATTACTATTCATCTCATTCAACGCCTTGCTAAGTCCTGTAACGAAATAGGGGCTTCTGGAAGAGTCTGTTCGTCTTCAGATAGTTTGGATTTGACATGCCCCAAGAAAAATTTAAATCAGTGTCAGAGATAAACAACCTTTTGTAGACATTTCCAAAAGTTTCAATAATTTCAGGATTCTTCGTTCGAAGTTTACCCGTAGAATCCAAAATTTCGGATATTTTTTTCCGTCTACCTCTTCGCCCGCCTCTCTTTGACGAAAAAATACTATGAGAGCATGATTTCTGGTTATTGTTCAAACCAAGGACACGTGCTCTGATTCCTGTTCCAGCATGTCTTTCCGACAAAAGGGACAACTCTTCAGAGCTACCTTCTTTATTATTTAACTTTGAAGTAATATTAATCAGTCTATTGTGAATTCTGTTGTATCTAGCGTGATGTTGCTGAGAATTGTGCTGCAATGTTCTTGTATGATGGTTTTATTAGAATGAGCCTTAACCATTTCCCACCACTCCCCTACCGTATCAAACCCATGTTTGAGGGTCTCCCAGCCAGACAAGGAGGTGAACTGCAAAGCTCTCTCTGATGTCATCTTTAATGAAATGCCAACAATGTGTGTAAAATTCCTTGGACAGACTCCCCCTGGTGTTTTTTGGTTTTCCATTTCTCTGAAGTGAAGTGAAGATTTCCTCTTGAGTTAAGGGCCCTTCTAAACTTTGTTGTTGTTCGGGTGTGAGCAAGGAAGTGATTTTTGAAAGGAAAAATTGTCTTGTTCGTTTTTGTCGAGAGTTTTGCAGAAATCAGTGTGTGTTTCTGAAATTTGTGTTTGAGTGTGGTAATGTTACCCTGGTGGTCCTGGATGACCGATATGATTTTTTAGCACAGCTGAACCTAAGTTCAGTAGTGCTATAGGCATCGTCCAACGTCTGTGTGTGTGTGTGTGTGTGTTTGTATGTATGTAAACGACTTAAAGTCAAAAACCACCAGACCGATTGGCTTGATATTTGGTTGGAACATTACTTATGGTGTTCCAATGAAAGATTTTTCAAATCAAAATGATCTTACCACCGGTTTGTGATTTTGGTCAAAAAATGTGATTTTTGGTAAAAGAAACTTAAACACAGAAACTACTGGGCGTATTGGTGCGAAATTTGGTGGAAACGTTCTTTAAGGGGTGTAAAGTAAGATTTGTTCATGACATGATGATTCCACCAGTAATATGCAAATCAGGGCAAAAAATGTGTCTTTTGGGTGAAAAGTCAACAATTCCAAAACTACTGAGCCGATTGGGCTGAAATTTAATGGGAATGCATCTAGGAATGTATAGATGAGGAAATATTAAGGATACAATGATGTCATGAGTGATATGCAAATTAGGTGTAAAAATGTTCATTTTTGGTCAAAAACTTGTATCTCACAAAGTACTTGGTCAATGACACAAACTTGGTGAGATATTTCTAGAAGTGTTACTATGCAGATTTTCTTCAAAATATTTCGACACACTTCGCCCTAGCAACCATGACCGCGCCCTTAGAAACAACCAATTGGCAGTATATTTTGGTCAAATGACAACATCATCTGCTTTTTCACTAGCTATAGCCCAATTACATGTACATCGAAAACACCAAAACAATTTCCAAATTACCAAGGTGAAGTCACTGAAAATTTCAATCACGAAACAACGAACCAAGATGAAAGATGCACTGAAAAAGTGACCGTGAAATGAGGCATCATCCTTACGCTAATACCTACCAAAATCTAAGCTACCCGTTTCGTTCTCCTGCACTTTGATGGCGCAATGCACTCCGTAGGAACATAAATTCAGACACCATCTTTCAACAAGGTGTACCTACGCTCACATCCTTCCCCAAAGTGACCCCTTCACGATCACTCTTCCAGTGCTAAACCAAGAATTAAACATTATCCAATAATTAAATTTCATTAAAGAAATGGATCGCCTTAACCAAATTTAATATAAATGAGATCTCTTATCCAAAGTAAACTTAAAACAAGTAACCATCTGACCTTTTGGAGCCACCTAAGTGCTTACACGTGACCATCCGCTGCCGCCACCACATTCACTGTTTATACGTGGATATTGAACGTACCTCCCTTCCGTATAAAGATGTTTCCAAGACACCATCGCGATTCAAACTCACTTCTAGACAAGTGCATAAGATCAGCTTCCAATCTATGGTAGACCGATGACTTTATGTGACGGAGCACATCCTCTGGAGTATGGATCACTTCTTCGAAGAACATTTCACATCTTGACTTCCAAATGTATTGTTTAACGGTATTGCAGACAAACAAAATAAATGCCAATTTTTCCTTGTTTGGTGCTGGCCTCGGAATACCATATATAACCAAATCTTTATCATATTTCAAATTAAGCCCAAGTTTCTGTAGAATAGAATCTACCCATGACCATAAAAACGAACTAAAGTAACAGTCCACCATAACACGGGGGGTAGTTTCAACCATTGTGCAATTTTGTCTGAGACAACGGGACACGCTCTAACATGTCCCCCAACTAGCCAGACAAGATCTAGTGTACAGAATGCCATGTACACATTTCCATGCTAATTCCTTCTGCCAGTTGTCTAAGATAGAATTATGGACATTTTCCCAAATACGTTTCCAATCCAAAGTCGGTAGTTTCACAACAACAGATAGAGAGATTATTTCAAAAGATTGGAACAATTTACACATTTGTCGTGCAAATGTTCCAATTCATATCTGATACTTTTTGTGTGATAAATCTGACAACCTCGATAATCTGTTTGTACCACGACAGGATTTCCTGGAAGTGGGGACTTAGATTCGGAAAAATGGTTCAGAAGGGTAAAGCTACAAACGATAGCATAAATAACGCTGACGTCATCAATACTTCCTTCCTATTCGAAAGAAGATTAATATTAGACAAAAGCAGAGCCCTAGCTTTTTGTTTCATATCTACGAGACCCATGCCCCCCTTTTCTATGAGAAGAAACATTACAGTTCTTTTCACTATTGCAGTCTTTTTCATAAAAGAGAATATTTCTTTTGTTAATTTTATCATACATGTCATCAGGGTTTGGAAAAACCGAGGCCACATAATACAAAACAGGGAGAGCAACAACATTAATAACCAAAACTTTTCCAAGTATTGAAAGACGTCTGTTTTTCCAAGAATCAATAACTTTCTTAAATTTGTCATGTGACTTTTCCCAGTTTG
This sequence comes from Glandiceps talaboti, assembly GCF_964340395.1. Classification (NCBI taxonomy): domain Eukaryota; kingdom Metazoa; phylum Hemichordata; class Enteropneusta; family Spengelidae; genus Glandiceps; species Glandiceps talaboti. The sequence continues at coordinate 18,375,030 of NC_135561.1, read as the reverse complement.
TTTTCCCAGGACCAGTCCCTCCCCAAAAGAATGCCATTTACTTTGATATAATCCTTCTTCCAATTAATGTTCATTGGAGTATCAGTCCTGTTCCTCCAACTTCCTGCCCACAAGCCTTTACACTTGTTCATATTTAATCTAGTGCCAGATGCCCGATCAAATCGGGTACACAGTTTGAAAAGAGCCTGTATGGACTTATCACTCGTTATGATAGCAGTACTATCGTCTGCATACTGAACTAACTTGCAAGCTGAGCCTCCTCCACATTCACCCCTTCTATTTTGGAGTCTGCCCTAACTGCCGCAGCAAAGGGCTCAATGAACAAAACATATAGAAGGGGTGATAGGGGACACCCCTGCCTTACATCCCTTTGTAACTCTATGGGATCTGACAAAAACCCATTGACTAAAATTGAACTGTTAATACCTGAATACAAAATATCAATCCACTGGAGAAAAACCGATCCAAAATTCATAGTTTCTAACACTTTATGTAAAAAGCCCCAGTCCACCCTATCGAAGGTTTAAAGCTTTCTCCTGGTCTTAGGAAATAACTGCCCCGGGGGAATTACGTTTATTGGCCAAAAAAAGGAAATCCCGAACAATCAGAGTATTGTTTCTTATGGAACTGTGGTTGACTCCGCATGTTTGATATTGGCTAACCAATGAGCTCATGACATGACGTAGGCGGTTACACAGAACTTTTGCCAAAATCTTATAGTCTACATTCAATAACGATATAGGCCTTTTATTTTCCACTTTAAATTCGGAACATTTATCTCCGGAAACTTCTTTGTTAAGAAGGGTAATAATTCCCAAACGTTATGAATCACACAGCCTTTTGTGCTCAAAACAGTTCTGTAAGACTTCTAACAAATGTGGACCTAGCCAATCCCATGATGCTCTGTAAAATTTTAATGTGAGGCCATCACTTCCCAGGGATTTATTACTAGACATTTCCTGCAATGCACTACAAAGATGCTGCAAAGACAGGGGTACCTCTAATCTTTCTTTCTCTGTCTGCGAGAGTTTGGACTCGAGACAATTAAGAAAAAAAATCTTGCTTTTTATATCCCTCACCCCTTCCTTAGAAAACAGGTTTTCGTAGAACTCCCTGATGATCTGAATAATTTTCCCAGGTTCATCTTCCACTTTTCCCTCCCTATTAAGAATCTTTGAAATCCTGTTTCTTTTGGCTCGTCCCCTTTCTTATGCAAAGAAAAATCTAGTGCATTTTTCATCCAAATTTAGAACTTTTACCCTTGAGTGGATCTTCACCCCTTCGTGCCTTTCGGCTAGGATGACTTTAAGTTCATCATGAACTACCCTGTACTCTTCTAAAAGCCTTTCAGAATTCCCTCCCTCTCTGTTAAGCTTTGACAAAATGTCTATTAACTTATCCAGAACTTGTTTGTGCTTGGCTTTCACTTTCTGACTACGGTTACCTTATCGTGAGTTCGATACGACACTTCACGAGATCCCACCATTCCCCTATGGTATCAAAACCCGTTTTCAGCATTTCCCAATCTTTAAAGGAGTTTCTCAAGTTATCTTGGAGCTCTGAATCAGAAACAAGCGAACTGTTGCACTTCCACAACCCGGGACCATATGGGACTGAGTGGTGGTTAGTCAAACGAAGAGTAACAAAGTTATGATCAGATAAAATACAGGGGAAGATACTACTGCTTGCTTGCAAGGAGCAAGACATGTACCATCTATCTAAACGACTTCCAATTTTATTGTCAGTCCTACGCCAGGAATATTGCCTAGACTCTTTGTTTTGATCCCTCCAAATGTCCACTAATTGGTAATCCTTACAAATTTTCCTTAAAATGTCGCCCCCACATAACAAGTAGTATTGGATACAGCTCCCCCAAAACGGTCTTTTACATTTTCTACACATTAATTAAAGTCACCACCAAATAAAAATTTTCGTGACTAATCAATATAATAATGAAGATTATCAAGAAAGGCACCCCTCTGTGCTGGGTTATTGGGGGCATAAACATTACAAATCCTGCATGAAAAACCCTCGTTGTCTACGAGCGTCCCTGCTACGACCCTCCCATCCGCATCCGAGGACACGTTTATCAAGATTAAACTAGACTTGGGGGCTATTAGAATTCCCACTCCACAACTACTGTTCGTCCCCAAACTCCAAAAGGCTGACCTTCCCCATTCGCTATTCCATCTGTCAATTTCTTGTCTTGTACTGATGTGTGCTTCTTGTATGCAAATGACCTCGTAGTGTGAATCTCGGCAAAAATGAAATAACTGACCTCGTTTCTTACAATCTTTTAACCCATTGACGTTAATTGTACACAAGGAAAAAATACCCATGAGAAAAATTAACTGAATTAGACTCCTAGTGGACAACGGGGTGTAGAACATACAGGGTATGGGAGGAAACTACTGAAAATATTTCTCTAAATCTTCACAATCGTTTGCTAATACAAAATCAGAGGATGCTTTTTATACAAATGCGCCAGAGAGCTTTCTTCATTTTCCTTTTCGACATGGTATTAATACTATGCCCAGTTTGTGCTTATCCCTACAGTGATTCAGTAAGACATTCCATCCTGAACAAACAAAACTACAGGGCTACCCAGACAGTGCACTGCAACCAACTTTTACCGTATTTAAATCGTGTAGAGTATAATTCCTTACACGATCCCTTGCTATACAGGCACTAGCCTTGCCCTTTTTCTTGGAGGAATCTCTAAAAAAAATAATGACTATCTATGGTGTCTGTCATAGACGCAACACTTTCATTTTCGGACTCCCCATTAAATTGACTTCCACTAATGTACAAACGCTTTGCGTCAATATCTATCTCAGAATCGGAACTGGCCGACCTTTTCTTGCTTGCATCCATATATTCCATACCATGACAAGACCCAAAATCAGATTCAGAGTCAGAACTATTTGAATCATGACTATAGTCAACTACGTCATTTCTGACACGTTGCGCTGGAGTAAGCTGTGTGTCCGACATTTGACTAGACAATACTGTACACGTATCTTGGGGCGTGGCCTTTTCAGAAGTCGACTGACGAGCATTGCTTATGACCTTTTTAGGGGAAGAGGGCCCACCTTCATCACTGTCCTTTTCAGGGGAGTTATCTGCCACGTCACCATTACTGCCGTTTTGGGTGATGTTAGTTTGCACAACAGTCTCTTGACTTACCGAATCGCCGCCTTGGGGCGTGGCCTTTTCAGGGACTGGCCCAGTATAATTTTCATTATTCTCAGGAGGAGAGGACACATCATTGTCATTGTTTACCGACGAGTTATTACCTTCAGACCCTTCATTGACTTGAATTGTGCTCCATGCCGGTGATAAAGATACTTTGTTAGCAAAAGACACTTTACAATTCCTATACACATGACCCTTATCACCACAAATCGTACACTTCACTTCATTTGGACAGTCCTGTGCTGTGTGCTATAACTCTAAACATTTGAAACGCTTGATATTTTTACACTCCTACCAAAATGCCCGGTTTGGCCACACCTTGCACAAGTACGTGGCTGACCAAAATAGGATATCCACACATTACGGTTGCCAATGCGCAACGTTGACAGAATGTTGGGTTTCAATTTCATTTTATATTGTCTTGTTCCATTAGAGACAGTTGGAAATTCCTGGTACACACACTTTCTGGATGCTAGAACTTCCCCATATTGAGATAACACGTATCTGACAAAGTTATCATCCAATTCATTTTCAATATACCAAGCTGTGACAACTGTTGTGTCAGAATATGCATGCACTGAACAACCTCCACGTTGCCTAAATTTTTCCTCAAACGTTCTCCTGTGAACCACCTGTCGAAACGTGGTGTCAAACCCATTGCCAGGCAATTTCTGTACAACAGCCAAATGCTCGTGAATATCAATATCCAATTCTTTAAGAATGTTGAACACATCTTTAGAGGATTTACCATCTTCAAAACGAACCAAAAAGGTGCGGCCCTTTCGCACCAGAGGCCGAACCCCAGCCATGGTAAAAAAAAAAAGAAAACCAAAGAAGACACTTGGGTGGACACTCAGTCCAAACAAAGCCCAGCAAAAAGTAGGAAAAGATACAACTTACAATTTAACTTTAACTTCAAACAACGAGACCCAAGAACCTAAAGCAAGTGGCAGCAACGGATAGTCGGTGCAAGTGGTTATGCAGCAAGCCTGAACTTAGCCAAAAGGCCGAGAAGCGATAACGGTGAAAGGTACTCTGGGGTGGCCTATGTGCAATGAAATGGGGCGTTTATTTTCGACTTTTAAGTCGTCATTCGCTGTGCGGCTCTCTTTATTCAAAAGGGTTATTACACCCAAACGCTGAAACTTTCCCAACTTTTTAAATTCGAAACAGTCTAGAAACACATCCCGTAAGTGCGTACCCACCCAATCCCATGATGATTTGTAAAACTCGACAGTCAGCCTGTCACTTCCAGGGGATTTGTTGTTGGGCATATCATTGATTGCAAGGCGAAGCTCTTCAACCGTGAGGGGGTGCTTCCAACTTTTCCCTCTCTTCACTCGACAGTTTTGACTCAATATGGTTGAGGAAAAAATCTTATGTCGACGAATCTAACACTTCTTTTTTGGAAAATAAATTTTCGTAGAAGTTCCTAACAATACCTACAATTTTTGGGGGTCACTTTCAATTGTCCCTTTCTCATCTAACATTTTTTCAATCGTTTTCTTTTTCCCCCTACGCTGCTCTTTGGCCAAGAAAAACCTTGTAGGCATTTCATCATTATTGAGTACTTTCACCCTTGATCTGACTTGGGCGCCTTTATACCTTTCAGCAAGAATGTTATTAATCTCATCTGTTGTCTTTTGATATTCATCGAACAAATCTGGGGAACTATCTACCGCATTGATTTTTTATGACAGGTCAGATAGTTTATCGATGAGTGTTTTGTATGTACCATTGGCTTTTTGCCTATATGCTTTGCAATGTTGTTTAACAATGACTTGTATGCGCTGCTTTACCTTTTCCCACCACTCTCCCAGGGTATCGAACCCCGATTTCAAGGTTTCCCAGTCTCCCATATTCCTGGAAAACAGGGTCACCAATTCTGGCGCTATTACACTTCCACAGGCCTGGACCGTGTGGAGATGGACACTGAAGAGGAAAACTCAGTGTTAGAAAGTCATGATCGGAAAGAGCGCATGGAGAAATACTACAGTTGACAAGAGACGTGTACCAACAGTCAAACCGACTACCGATTTTGCCATCAGCTCTCCGCCACGTATATTGTCTACCGGACTTATTTTGTTTATGCCAAGTATCAACCAATTGGTAGTCGTTGCATACGCTCCTCAAAGTATTTGACCCTATAAAACATGAAGTATTTGAGGGTGCTCCCCCAAAACGATCCATATCCCAATGTACACAATTGAAGTCCCCACCTGGTTGTGCCAATGTAAGCGTGAATGTTTTCAAAGAACGTAACCGTACTCTCTGTGCTGGGTTGTTAGGAGCATAAACATTACACAACCTAGCAGAAAAACCATCACATGAACAAGGTTACCAGATAAAATTATCCCCTCAGCATCCGAAGTGACATTGGTCAAACTTAGTCTAGACTTGGGAGATATTAAAATTCCCACCCCACAACTGCTATTGGTTCCCAAACTCCAAAATGCGGGTCCGCCCCACTCCCTACTCCAATTCTCAATTTCTTTCCGGGAACTGATGTGGGCTTCTTGGACACAGACAATATCATATTCTGAGTCCCTACACAATTGAAAGAATTTACCGCGCTTAACATTGTTCTTTAAGCCATTGACATTAATGGTACAGAGTGAAAGGATAGACATGAATAGGTATAAAAGACAGATTGTTTTACACATAGTAGAGGAGAAGGTCACCAAAGGACAATAACCTATACAAAGTATTCTTCGAGTGTTTCACAATCATTCGATTGCACAAAACTGGGGTGTTTTTTACACAGATGGTTTAACCACTCTTTCGGGTTGGCAAATTTTCCACACTTCCCCTTTGGGCAACTTATTTTAACACTGTCTTGTTTGTGTTTATCTCTACAGTGGTTTTGCATTGCACCCCACCCGGTACAACGCATTGTGCATGGTTGTCCAGAGACAGACGAACATGTGACTACTGTCTTATCTAAATTATTTGAGAAGAGAGATAGGTCGCTTATTTTTTGGGTTCATGTGTGCATTTTCATTACCTGGGAAAGATGTGTTTACCTGTTTATTGAGGAGGGTGATGACGCTCCTCCCCTGAGAAGTTGATAGTTCCCCTCGTTCAAGCACTTCATTCAGGACGTTTGTAATGTCATCGCCGATGAAGTGCCAACCCGATAGATAAAATTCTTTCGGGAGACCATCTCCCCCCGGTGTTTTGCAGTTTTCCATTTGTGTAAGTGAGTTGAATAATTCTGTTTTAGTTAGGGGGCCCTCTAAACTCTGTTTTTGTTCAGGTTTGAGAACGGAAGTGATTTTAGAAAGGAAAAATTCTTGTTGGTTTTTGTCCAGGTCGGGTTCAGAAGTAAAGAGTGTTTTGTAAAAGTTAGTGAGTGTATTTGAAATTTCTTTTTGAGTTCGATGAGTTTTACCTTGACCATCCTGAATGGCTGTGATGATCTTTTTCCTACCGCGATTGTGCTCGCGACTGAAAAAATACCGAGTACACCTTTCAGAAAGGTCAAGTCTGCGGACGCCCGCGCGAATCATGGTGCCTTGCTGCCTTTTGATGTTTAAAGAGTTAATTTCCTCTTTTAATAGATGGTAATTGCCTAATGTTTCATTCATTCTATCACCTTCATTCAGCTTGATGGTATATTTTGCGAGGTCGTTTTGGAGGGATTGAAGTTTTGAGTTGTTTTGTTTTTTCATTAGCACATTGTTTTAACACAGACTTAAAACGGCCCTTAACCATATCCCACCAATCGGATAGGTTCTGGAAACCTGGTTTAAGTGTTTGTCAGTTTGTATAATGTTGCTGAAGTTTATCAATGATAGTAGGGTCCTGAAGTAGGGAGATGTTGAACTTCCACACCCCTGGACCACGCTGAGATACAGAAGGGAGGAAAACAGAGATTTGAACGTAGTCGTGGTCAGAAAGATGGCATGGGAAAATAGAAGTGGATGTTTTAAGGGAAGATGTATAGTAGAAGCGATCTAGGCGGGAGGAGACCGTGTTCTGTTTATCGCGCCATGTGAATGCTGAGACGTTTGGATGTTGAATACGCCACTGGAGTCCACTAGTTTAAAATCTGTAGTAAGAAGGTTCAACTCCCTACTCCCTGCAAAACTATAAGTACTGGAAGCGGAGCCTCCTAGTTTGTCTAATTGTTTTTCGACGCAATTAAAATCACCCCCAATTAGAATAGAGTCTCCTCCTTGAAAGAAGTTATGTAAAGAATTAAAGAAAGGAGGCCGATGATTTGGAATGTTTGAGCCATAAATATTGATCAGGGAGAGCGATGTTCCACCGATGTGGACAGTGCATGATATCACTCTGCCATTGTCATATTTTTTAACGTTGATGTGATGGAGTTCAGTGTTCGGGGAGAAAAGGACTCCCACCCCCCTACTACTTGGAGAGCCAAAATTCCAAATGGTATTCCACCCCACTCATTTGTCCATTGCTTCTCTTCACTGATTGAATTTATGTGAACTTGTTGAAGGAAAACAACATCATACTTATTGCGGCAATGGTTGAAGATTTGCGACCTTTTTGAAGTATTCTTCAAGCCATCGACGTTAATGGTCAGAATGGTCAAGGTAGCCATGAAGTGAAATAATAGAGAGGGTACTGTCATGTGTGTTTAATGATAGAAGAGGGGGAAATTTAATCAAAAAAATAATAATCAAGTAAATGTAAGTCTGTGTGTCTGTGGCAGCAGTGGTGTAGCCAGTCTGAAGTGTTTTTGGATTTGGAAGTGCATCTCCTAATGGGGCAAGGTAACTCAATCGTGTCTAAGCAATTGTGTGTGTTCTGTAGGTGTGCAATCAGCATTGGCCAGCCGGTGAGTATTGTTTGACAGTTCTCGCTAGATTTATGCATTTTACAGCACCTTACTTCTATTTCATTTAACCTATGTAAGCATGAGTCTCTCATTTTACTTACAGCTGATTTAATCTGTCTGTTTTCGAAGGATTCTGGTATATCGTAGTCACTATTGTTGGAATCTGTGTCTGTTTGTGTGGTGTAATTCTGTTGACTGTCATAGTATCTGTCTGTCTCTGTTGAGGTACTAATGTCTCCTGAAATGGGAGAGTATCGTGTTTCTGTGTTATTTGTGGAGTTTTCTTCCTGTGAATCGTTTTCAGAATTTATAAGTTCAGGGGGTTTTGGTCTATTGTTTTCTTCCCCCTCAGAGTCGTTTTCGAGATCGGATGATGTTCGTTTCTCTCTTTGTGGACCGGTGGTAGGTGTGACCTTTTCAAGAGAGAAGATATCAGGTGTCAGTGGTAAAAGTAAGTTTGTGTCATCTGTTTTTTCTTGTGGTGTATTGTCTGTATGGTTGTCAGCTGTTTCCATTGTGTGACTATCGTCCTGTGCGGTGTTCGTGTTTGTTTCAATGTCTGGTTTAGTGCTTGTATTTGTTTTGTTGTTTTCATTTTCAGTTTGCACAGTTGGGGGGGGATTGGTACCCATTTGTCCGTTATAGACACTTTATTAGCAAAGGAGAGATGACAAGCCCTGTAGCTGTGTCCCTCGTCACTACATATGGTACACTTTATTTTCTTTGTGCACGTTTCGACAGTATGCCCCTGCTCAAGGCATCTAAAACACGTTTCAACAGTGCACTGCTTGGCAAAATGGCCTCCCTTACTGCATTTTGCACAAATTTTGGATTGCCCAGCGTACGAAAACCATATGTTACAGACTCTGATCTTTGGTGGAATGTTTCGTCGAAGCTTAACTTTGTACTGTCGCAGCCCATTGTAACATGATGGGAAATCAGCGTATACACATTTGCGCGCAGCTAATATTTCGCAGTAAGGCGAAAGCGCATGTTAAACGAAATATTCCTCAAGATCATTACCGACAAAAGATGCCGTGACAAAAACGAAATCTTCATACGAAGATATAGTAGAAAGTAAAGGGGAGGGTTCTAGTTTAGTAAAGAATTCTCTTCTTAAAGAAATAGAACGAAAAGTAATGTCGTACTTCGACGCTGCTATTCTTTCAACAGCTTCAAGATGGGGTTCTACTTCTACCCCATTGTCTATAAGAAAAGAAAAGACCTTCGTTCGAGGTATATTTTCCTCCTTAAATAAAATATTCAAGACTTTGGCCTTCTTGATGACCATGATTTAAAGGAAAGGAAAAAGAACTTTCTTAGTAAAGTTTAATTAAATATCTGCATGGGAAATGATCTGCATTTTCTCCAAAAATGTAAATGACTTTAGTATTATGATATCTCAATGTTTAAGTATGTAAAATGCAGAAAACAAAGTCAATTCAAAATAACGCCTAGGTAATGTTCTCTAGGTGACCAGTAACCATGGTATTGTTTGGAAGAAATACTGCATAGTGATATGCAAATGTACTCGGTCAGATTGACACCTTGCTACACCCGGGCATCAGCTACCATTAGAACTCCTGACAATTTTATGAAAGTTGATCAATATATTTGTGTACCTGTTTTAAGTTGTATTGTGAAGTCCAAAATGGAGGATAACGTGACATTTGAAAAAGAAATAGAAGGGCAATTATTGTTTATTTTTCTATATTAGGGATTTCTCATGTGAGTTATTGTAAACACATTCTGTGGAGAGCACATTCCCCTGAGGATCCCCATACCAACTAGTTACCAACCAATTTCAAATACACTCACTAACTTTTACAAAACAATAGTTGGTACAGGCCGGGACTGTTCTCTCCACAGACTGTGTTTACAATAACGCACATGAGAAATCCATAATATACAAAAATAAACAATAATTACACTTCTATTTCTTTTTCAAATATCACCTTATCCTCCATTTTGGACTTCACAATACAACTTAAAACAGGTACACAAATATACTGATCAACTTTCTTAAAATTGTCAGGATTTCTAATGGTAGCAGATGCCCGGATGTAGCAAGGTGTCAATCTGACCAAGTACATTTGCATATCACTATGTAGTCTTTCTTCCAAACAATACCATGGTTACTGGTCACCCAGAAGTGGCCAACAGTACGTCGTTGTTATTTTGAATGGATTTTGTTTCCTGCATTTTACATACTTAAACATTGAGATATATATAATACTAAAAAAGTCAATTACATTTTCTGAGAATAATGCAGATCATTTCCCATGAAGATATTTGATTAAACTTTGGTAAGAAACCTCGAGAATTTACCTTTCCCTTGCCTTACCTGAAACCGTACTAGGTCTTTTAACCCACACATAGGCCACCCCAGAGTACCTTTCACCGTTATCGCTTCTCGGCCTTTTGGCTAAGATCATGTGTAGTATCTGTTCTTATCAGCTTAATATCTGATACGCTGCTTATCGAGCAGCTCGATATTAAACTGATTTTTGCAATCGGGCTATGGAATAGGAGCTTGCTCCGTCCTGGCCACGGATCCACCTGGTATTGCAGTACCTCCAGGAACGGTCCACCATCTTATTGAAATAAAGAATAGAAGTAATAGTTGAATTTTGTGGTGGACTTCACATTGTTCTTACAAATCATTTAGGACGTTAATATTGTTCTGTCGCTTTGAAATGTACTTTTGAACTAAAATAACACTGTCAATTTGTTGACGGTTGTACTTTCACGGTTTCTAGATCATTCAGCGGAGATTTTCTCACATGGTCCCTAGATTTACATGAGCCGGGCAGCTTATTCGAAGGGGATCCTGACGGTTATGTTTCTCCCATATCATTACAAAAAGGTGGATTGGGACTCGTCAATGTTATCCAAAAGTCAAATGCACTTTTTGTCAGTTATACTTTAAAGACAATCTATGACAGACATGTTTCGAACAAATCACTTGTTTATGAATCAAAGGAAGAAGACGAGAACTTATGTATGAATGTGATGACTGACTATCGTTTCAAACCACTAGTTGGTACGGGTATCCTCAGGCCGGGACTGTGCTCTCGAAAGACTGTGTTTACAATAACGCACATGAGAAATCCGTAATATACAAAAATAAACAATAATTACACTTCTTTTTCTTTTTCAAATGTCATCTTATCCTCCATTTTGGAATTCACAATACATCTTAAAACAGGTACACAAATATATTGATCAACTTTCATAAAATTGTCAGGATTTCTAATGGTAGCAGATGCCCGGATGTAGCAAGGTGTCAATCTGACCAAGTACATTTGCATATCACTATGTAGTCTTTCTTCCAAACAATACCATGGTTACTGGTCACCTAGAACATTACCTCGGTGTTATTTTGAATTGACTTTGTTTTCTGCATTTTACATACTTAAACATTGAGATACACATAATACTAAAGTCGTTTACATTTTTGGAGAAAATGCAGATCATTTCCCATGCAGATTTTTAATCAAATTTTGCCAAGAAAGATCGAGAATTTACCTTTCCCTTGCCTTACCTGAAACCGTAATAGGTCTTTTAACCCGCACATAGGCCACCCCAGAGTACCTTTCACCGTTATCGCTTCTCGGCCTTTTGGCTAAGATCATGTGTAGTATCTGTTCTTATCAGCTTAATATCTGATACGCTGCTCATCGAGCAGCTCGATATTAAACTGATTTTTGCAATCGGGCTATGGAATAGGAGCTTGCTCCGTCCTGGCCACGGATCGACCTGGTATTGCAGTACCTCCGGGAATGGTCCACCGTCTTATCGAAATGAAGAATAGAAGTAATAGTTGAATTTTGTGGTGGACTTCACATTGTTCTTACAAATCATTTTGGACGTTAATATTGTTCTCTCGCTTTGAAATGTACGTTTGAACTAAAATAACCATGTCAATTTGTTGTTATGGCAATTAGAATAGAGTCTCCTTCTTGGAAGAAGTAATGTAAAGAATTAAAAAAAGGAGGCCGATGATTTGGAATGTTTGGGCCGTAAATGTTGATCAGGGAGAGCGATGTTCCACCGATGTGGACAGTGCATGATATCACTCTGCCATTGTCATCTTTTTTAACGTTGGTGTGATGGAGTTCAGTGTTCGGGGAGAAAAGGACTCCCACCCCCTACTACTTGGAGAGCCAAAACTCCCACCCCACTCATTTGTCCATTGCTCCTCCTCACCGATTGAACTTATGTGGACCTCTTGAAGGAAAACGACATCATACCTATTGTGGCAATGGTTGAAGATTTGCGACCTTTTTGAAGGATTCTTCAAGCCATCGACGTTAATGGCCAGAATGGTCAAGGTAGCCATGAAGTGAAATAATAGAGAGGGTATTGTCATGTGTGTTTGATGATAGAAGAGGGGAAAATTAATCAAAGAAATAATAATCAAGGAAATGTGTATCTTTATTTAGGACGAAGTCTGGGTGTCTGTAGCAGTAGTGGTGTAACCAGTCTGAAGTTTTTTTGGATTTGGAAGTACATCTCCTAATGGGGCAAGGTAACTCAATGGTGTCTAAGTAATTGTGCGTGTTCTGTAGGTGTGCAATCAGCATTGGCCAGTCGGTGAGTATTGTTTGGCAGTTCTCGCTAGATTTATGTATTTTACAGCACCTTACTTCTATTTCATTTAACCTATGTAAGCATGAGTCTCTCATTTTACTTACAGCTGATTTAATCTGCCTGTTTTCGAAGGATTCTGGTATATCGTAGTCTCTATTGCTGGAATCTGTGTCTGTTTGTGTGGTGTAATTCTGTTGACTGTCATAGTATCTCTCTGTCTCTGTTGAGGTACTAATGTCTCCTGAAATGGGAGAGTATCGTGTTTCTGTGTTATTTGTTTAGTTTTCTTCCTGTGAATCGTTTTCAGAATTTATAAGTTCAGGGGGTTTTGGTCTTTTGTTTTCTTCCCCCTCAGAGTCGGTTTCGAGATCGGATGATGTTCATTTCTCTCTTTGAGGACAGGTGGTAGGTGTGACCTTTTCAAGAGAGAAGATATCAGGTGTTGGTGGTAAAGGTAAGTTTGTGTGATCTGTTTTTTCTTGTGGTGTATTGTCTGTATGGTTGTCAGCTGTTTCCATTGTGTGACTATCGTCCTGTGCGGTGTTCGTGTTTGTTTCAATGTCTGGTTCAGTGCTTGTATTTGTTTTGTTTTGTCGTTTTCATTTTCAGTTTGGTACCCATTTGTCCGTTATAGACACTTTATTAGCAAAGGAGAGAGGGCAAACCCAGTAGCTGTGTCCCTCGTCACTACATATGGTCATGGAATACATCCATGATATGGTACACTTTAATTTCTTTGTGCACGTTTCGACAGTATGCCCCTGCTCAAGGCATCTAAAACACGTTTCAACAGTACACTGCTTGGCAAAATGGCCTCCCTTACCGCATTTTGCACAAATTTTTGGTTGCCCAGCATACGAAAACCATATATTTCGGTTATAAACTCTGACCTTTGGTGGAATGCTTCACCGAAGCTTAACTTTGTACTGTCGCAGCCCATTGTAACATGATGGGAAATCAGCGTATGTACACATTTGCGCGCAGCTAATATTTCGCAGTAAGGCGAAAGCGCGTGTTAAACGAAACAATCCTCAAGGTCATTACCGACAAAAGATGCTGTGACAAAAACGAAATCTTCATACGAAGATATAGTAGAAAGGAAAGGGGAGGGTTTTAGTTTAATAAAGAATTCTCTTCGTAAAGAAATAGAACGGAAAGTAATGTCGTACTTCGAAGCTGCTATTCTCTCAACGGCTTCAAGGTGGTACACAAACCCTTGGTGTAGGGTCTATGTATAAACACACCCCATAACACGTCAAATAGAAATAAACGAATAGAAACGAAACGTTCACATACACTTTTTGACTTGTGTTTCTTCATTCATGTAACATTTCTTTGCAAGTTGCCTTTTCGATCTTTGTTCAATTTCCGCTCTGTTCTTCCTTAAACTCTCATTTGGAGGTGGCAGGGGGGTCGCACCCTCTTGCACTTCGAACCAGCGTGGCTGGCCTGCCTGAGGACTCCAGTCGATATTACGATCATTTATCCGTAGGAGATATGTTGTAAAAATGATATATCCTTAATTATTAATTTCCTCAAAACAAAAAGAAGTATCTGTTCTTATCAGCTTAATATCTGATACGCTGCTCATCGAGCAGCTCGATATTAAACTGATTTTTGCAATCGGGCTATGGAATAGGAGCTTGCTCCGTCCTGGCCACGGATCGACCTGGTATTGCAGTACCTCCGGGAACGGTCCACCGTCTTATCGAAATAAAGAATAGAAGTAATAGTTGAATTTTGTGGTGGACTTCACATTGTTCTTACAAATCATTTTGGACGTTAATATTGTTCTGTCGCTTTGAAATGTACGTTTGAACTAAAATAACCCTGTCAATGTGTTGTTATGGCAAGAGCTCACTACTTTCACTGTTTCTAGATAATTTAGCGAGACTTTCTCACATGGTTCCCTAGATCTGCGGGAGCCGGGCAGCTTATTCGAAGGGGATCCTGACGGGTATGTTTTTTCCGGCCATTACAAAAAAGGACTCGTCAATGTTGTCCAAAAGTCAAATGCACGTTTTGTCAGTTATACTTTAAAGACAATCTATGACAGACATGTTTCGAACAAATCACTTGTTTAGGAATCAAAGGAGGAAGACGAGAACTTATGTATGAATGTGATGACTGACTATCGTTTCAAACCACTAGTTGGTACGGGTATCCTCAGGCCGGGACTGTTCTCTCCACAGACTGCGTTTACAATAACGCATATGAGAAATCCATAATATACAAAAATAAACAATAATTACACTTCTTTTTCTTTTTCAAATGTCACATTATCCTCCATTTTGGACTTCACAATACAACTTAAAACAGGTACACAAATATACTGATCAACTTTCATAAAATTGTCAGGATTTCTAATGGTAGCAGATGCCCGGATGTAGCAAGGTGTCAATCTGACCAAGTACATTTGCATATCACTATGCAGTCATTCTTCCAAACAATACCATGGTTACTGGTCATCCAGAAGTGGCCAACAGTACCTAGTTGTTAGTTTGAATGGATTTTGTTTCCTGCATTTTACATGCTTAAACATTGAGATATACATAATACTAAAGTCATGTACATTTTCGGAGAAATTGAAGATCATTTCCTATGCAGATATTTAATTAAACTTTGGTAAGAAAGATCGAGAATTTACCTTTCCCTTACCTTACCTGAAACCGTACTAGGTCTTTTAACCCGCACATAGGCCACCCCAGAATACCTTACACTGTTATCGCTTCTCGGCCTTTTGGCTAAGATCATGTGTAGTATCTGTTCTTATCAGCTTAATATCTGATACGCTGCTCATCGAGCAGCTCGATATTAAACTGATTTTTGCAATCGGGCTATGGAATAGGAGCTTGCTCCGACCTGGCCACGGATCGACCTGGTATTGCAGTACCTCCGGGAACGGTCCACCGTCTTATCGAAATAAAGAATAGAAGTAATAGTTGAATTTTCTGGTAGACTTGACATTGTTCTTACAAATCATTTTGGACGTTAATATTGTTCTGTCGCTTTGAAATGTACGTTTGAACTACAATAACCCTGTCAATTTGTTTTTATGGCAAGAGCTCACTACTTTCACTGTTTCTAGATCATTTAGCGAGACTTTATTACATGCTCCCTAGATCTAATAAACCTTGTTATTGCTTGGTTCTATCTTTCACAAAGTTGTTGCTAAGGAAAATAATCCCAGGTTCTTGGAATAATACCACTCCGGGTTTTTTCAGGAAACCTCATCCTGATGTAAAGCCTCCCAGAACATTGTGCATAGTCTACTCGAAAAACTATTATTCCAAGGCAATTGGTAAACTCTGACTACAAAACAGAATATACGACCAACTCCAACATCACGACATTGTTTATCCAAGGGTAATGCAAGTAATGCCCAAAAAAAGACTGGCATTGTATCTGGCAAAATACACATTAAGATATATTAGAAAACAATGTGAAGGAATTGTCTTGAAAATGCGGCCATAATATTTTGCAAACGAACGCGTAACTTAGTAGATGGAGTCATAGAATAGCAAGTAATTGCCCGAGTGAAAATTGCAAAGAAAACGAAACACGGCACCATCTCTTCAAAACGTGCTCTGTACCTAATTCACTCTGGTCTTGGGCTGATAATATTATATTTCGTCTGTGCATAGACCCTCCACCAAGGTGGAGGGTCTATGGTCTGTGTGAGCAATTG
Source organism: Glandiceps talaboti (assembly GCF_964340395.1). Taxonomy (NCBI): domain Eukaryota; kingdom Metazoa; phylum Hemichordata; class Enteropneusta; family Spengelidae; genus Glandiceps; species Glandiceps talaboti. The sequence continues at coordinate 18,358,747 of NC_135561.1, read as the reverse complement.
GAAGTGATAAAATGTGACTAGGATTTATACTACAGTCTCATTAAATTTCTATTAAATAAATAAATAAATAAATAAATGAATAAATAAATAAAGTAAATAAATAAATAAATAAATCTAAACATGATACCTGCGTTTTGTACCGACCGATCGTAGAATGTAAACTCCCTTTGCCATCATTCGCTGTTTCTAGAATGTATTTTGTGCAATCACAGAATGTACCAAAATGTATTAAATGTATTTCGTGCAAGACTTCTGCTTTCTGTCAACAAATGTAAAACATGCAAGATTAAAATGAAGAAAAATATATTATTAGTCTAGACTTGAAATATGTTTGTGTCGAAAACGTGATGTCCAAAGAGTGAAACACCAAACTGACACCATTTTAGCTATTATAACTGGTAGTAAATTCAGTACATGTATAATGAAAACCGATGCAATTTCTCTGTGAGAAAGTCTATGAAAGTTTTCCATAAAAGTTTACACTCGCACATGTGAATTATTGTTCTGAGACTGTGAAATGTATTCTGCATGTGTTTGAAAGTAAGCGTGAATGTTTTCAAAGAACCGTACTCTCTGTGCTGGGTTGTTAGGAGCGTAAACATTACACAACCTAGCAGAAAAGCCATCACCATGAACAAGGTTACCAGATAAAATTCTGCCCTCAGCATCCGAAGTGACATTGGTCAAACTTAGTCTAGACTTGGGAGATATTAAAATTCCCACCCCGCAACTGCTATTGGTTCCCAAACTCCAAAACGCGGGTCCGCCCCACTCCCTACTCCAATTCTCAATTTCTTTCCTGGAACTGATGTGGGCTTCTTGGACACAGACAATATCATATTCTGAGTCCCTACACAATTGAAAGAATTTACCGCGCTTAACATTGTTCTTTAAGCCATTGACGTTAATGGTACAGAGTGAAAGGATAGACATGAATAGATATAAAAGACAGATTGTTTTACACACAGTAGAGGAGAAGGTCACCAAAGGACAATAACCTATACAAAGTATTCTTCGAGTGTTTCACAATCATTCGATAGCACAAAACTGGGGTGTTTTTTTACACAGATGGTTTAACCACTCTTTCAGGTTGGCAAATTTTCCACACTTCCCCTTTGGGCAACTTATTTTAACACTGTCTTGTTTGTGTTTATCTCTACAGTGGTTTTGCATTGCACCCCACCCGGTACAACGCGTTGTGCATGGTTGTCCAGAGACAGACGAACATGTGACCACTGTCTTATCTAAATTATTTGAGAAGAGAGATAGGTCGCTTATTTTTTGGGTTCATGTGTGCATTTTCATTACCTTGGAGAGATGTGTCTACCTGTTTATTGGGGAGGGTGATGACGCTCCTCCGCTGAGAAGTTGATAGTTCCCCTCGTTCAAGCACTTCATTCAGGACGTTTGTAATGTCATCGCCGATGAAGTGCCAACACGATAGATAAAATTCTTTCGGAAGGCCATCTCCCCCCCGTGTTTTGCAGTTCTCCATTTGTGTAAGTGAGTTGAATAATTCTGTTTTAGTTAGGGGCCCTCTAAACTCTGTTTTTGTTCAGGTTTGAGAACGGAAGTGATTTTAGAAAGGAAAAATTCTTGCTGGTTTTTGTCCAGGTCGGGTTCAGAAGTAAAGAGTGTTTTGTAAAAGTTAGTGAGTGTATTTGAAATTTCTTTTTGAGTTCGATGAGTTTTACCTTGACCATCCTGAATGGCTGTGATGATCTTTTTCCTACCGCGATTGTGCTCGCGACTGAAAAAATACCGAGTACACCTTTCAGAAAGGTCAAGTCTGCGGACGCGCGCGCGAATCATGGTGCCTTGCTGCCTTTTGATGTTTAAAGAGTTAATTTCCTCTTTTAATAGATGGTAATTGCCTAATGTTTCATTAGTTCTATCACCTTCATTCAGCTTGATGGTATATTTTGCGAGGTCGTTTTGGAGGGATTGAAGACGAGTTTGAAGACGAGTTTTGTGTTGTTGTTTTTTTTCATCAGCACATTGTTTTAACACAGACTTAAAACGTCCCTTAACCATCCCACCAATCGGATAGGTTCTGGAAACCTGGTTTAAGTGTTTGCCAGTTTTTATAATGTTGCTGAAGTTTATCAATGATAGTAGGGTCCTGAAGTAGGGAGATGTTGAACTTCCACACCCCTGGACCACGCTGAGGTACAGAAGGGAGGAAAACAGATATTTGAACGTAGTCATGGTCAGAAAGATGGCATGGGAAAATAGAAGTGGATGTTTTAAGGGAAGATGTATAGTAGAAGCGATCTAGGCGGGAGGAGACTGTGTTCTGTTTAACGCGCCATGTGAATGCTGAGACGTTTGGATGTTGAATACGCCAGGAGTCCACTACATGTAGTTTAAAATCTGTAGTAAGAAGGTTCAACTCCCTACTCCCTGCAAAACTACAAGTACTGGAAGCGGAGCCTCCTAGTTTGTCTAATTGTTTTTCGACGCCATTAAAATACCCCCAATTAGAATAGAGTCTCCTCCTTGGAAGAAGTTATGTAAAGAATTAAAAAAAAGGAGGCCGATGATTTGGAATGTTTGGGCCATAAATATTGATCAGGGAGAGCGATGTTCCATCGATGTGGACAGTGCACGATATCACTCTGCCATTGTCATCTTTTTTAACGTTGGTGTGATGGAGTTCAGTGTTCGGGGAGAGAAGGACTCCCACCCCACCCCCCCACCCCCCTACTACTTGGAGAGCCAAAATTCCAAATGGTATTCCCACCCCACTCATTTGTCCATTGCTTCTCTTCACTGATTGAATTTATGTGAACTTGTTGAAGGAAAACAACATCATACTTATTGCGGCAATGGTTGAAGATTTGCGACCTTTTTGAAGGACTCTTCAAGCCATCGACATTAATGGTCAGAATGGTCAAGGTAGCCATGAAGTGAAATAATAGAGAGGGTACTGTCATGTGTGTTTAATGATAGAAGAGGGGAAAATTAATTGAAGAAATAATGATCAAGGAAATGTGTGTCTTTATTTAGGACGAAGTCTGGGTGTCTGTGGCAGCAGTTGTGTAACCAGTCTGAAGTGTTTTTGGATTTGGAAGTGCATCTCCTAATGGGGCAAGGTAACTCAATCGTGTCTAAGCAATTGTGTGTGTTCTGTAGGTGTGCAATCAACATTGGCCAGCCGGTGAGTATTGTTTGACAGTTCTCGCTAGATTTATGTGTTTTACAGCACCTTACTTCTATTTCATTTAACCTATGTAAGAATGAGTCTCTCATTTTGCTTACAGCTGATTTAATCTGTCTGTTTTCGAAGGATTCTGGTACTATATATCGTTGTCACTATTGTTGAAATCTGTGTCTGTTTGTGTGGTGTAATTTTGTTGACTGTCATAGTATCTCTCTGTCTCTGTTGAGGTACTAATGTCTCCTGAAATGGGAGAGTATCGTGTTTCTGTGTTATTTGTGGAGTTTTCTTCCTGTGAATCGTTTTCAGAATTTATAAGTTCAGGGGGTTTTGGTCTTTTGTTTTCTTCCACCTCAGAGCCGGTTTCGAGATCGGATGATGTTCGTTTCTCTCTTTGTGGACCGCTGGCAGGTGTGACCTTTTCAAGAGAGAAGATATCAGGTGTCGGTGGTAAAGGTAGGTTTGTGTCATCTGTTTTTTCTTGTGGTGTATTGTCTGTATGGTTGTCAGCTGTTTCCATTGTGTGACTATCGTTCTGTGCGGTGTTCGTGTTTGTTTCAATGTCTGGTTCAGTGCTTGTATTTGTTTTGTCGTTTTCATTTTCAGTTTGGTACCCATTTGTCCGTTATAGACACTTTATTAGCAAAGGAGAGAGGACAAGCCCTGTAGCTGTGTCCCTCGTCACTACATATGGTACACTTTATTTTCTTTGTGCACGTTTCGACAGTATGCCCCTGCTCAAGGCATCTAAAACACGTTTCAACCGTGCACTGCTTGGCAAAAATGGCCACTTTTACCGCACTGAATTTTGCACAAATTTTTGGTTGCCCAGCGCACGAAAACCATATATTTTGGTTACAGACTCTGATCTTTGGTGGAATGTTTCGTCGAAGCTTAACTTTGTACTGTCGCAGCCCATTGTAACATGATGGGAAATCAGCGTATACACATTTGCGCGCAGCTAATATTTCGCAGTAAGGTGAAAGCGCGTGTTAAACGAAACAATCCTCAAGATCATTACCGACAAAGGATGCCGTGACAAAAACGAAATCTTCATAAGATATAGTAGAGAGTAAAGGGAGGGGGGGGGGTTTCTAGTTTAGTAAAGAATTCTCTTCTTAAAGAAATAGAACGAAAAGTAATGTCGTACTTCGACGCTGCTATTCCTTCAACAGCTTCAAGATGGGGTTCTACTTCTACCCCATTGTCTGTAAGAAAAGAAAAGACCTTCGTTGGAGTTACATTTTCCTCCATAGATAGAATACTCAAGACTTTGGCCTTCTTGATGACCATGGTTTAAAGGAAAGGAAAAAGAAATTGAGTTTTTACCCGGATTGGGGAGTGCCTGTTTTTGCTCAGTTGCCTTAAAAATGGCAATAAGAGTAGTTCAAAAACTGTCAAAGGCAAACTGAAAATACATTTTATTATTGATTACTTATCTCTGTTTTCTTTTCTCAGATACTGGTCAATCAGTCCCTTCCTTCAGACACGTACGTCTTCTGTAGTCTTCAATCTTAGCCAAAAGGCCGAGAAGCGATAACGTTGAAAGGTACTCAGGGGTGGTCTATGTGCGGGTTAAAAGACCTAGTACGGTTTCAGGTAAGGCAAGGGAAAGGTAAATTCTCGATCTTTCGTAGCAAAGTTTAATTAAATATCTTCATGGGAAATGATCTGCATTTTCTCCAAAAATGTAAATGACTTTAGTATTATGTGTATCTCAATGTTTAAGTATGTAAAAAGCAGGAAACAAAATCCAGTCAAAATAACAACTAGGTACTGTTGGCCACTTCTGGATGACCAGTAACCATGGGATTGTTTGGAAGAAAGACTACATAGTGATATTATTATTATTATTATTATTATTTAAAGTTTTATTACAGACCCATGGTCCAGAGAAGAACAAAAATATACCACAAGACAGCATAATTTTTACATAACAGACAAATGCAAACAGAGAATATTACAAAAGGTATTATTTTAAAAGAAAAAAATAAATATAAAATCTTCAACCAGTGGGCCTGAAGCCCACAGAACCGTACATCACAAGTAATAACACGATAAATCAGAACATTTTGGCTGTCAAAAAGACGTAGTATAAACCTAAATGCCGCCTTTCTTCTCAAAACAGAGAGAGGATTAACTGAATTGGAGACAAACATGTTAGATGCACTGGCAGAACTTGGAAGTCCTATCAGTCTCCGGAACGCATTGTTGTGACAGACAATTATATTTTGTATATTACTTGCATTGAAGTCACACCATAAATGGTTTCCGTAAATGTTATTGCAAAACGCTGTGAGGAGACGCAGTTTCACCGATATAGTACATGCAGAAAACTTTCTCAATAAAAAGTTGGCTCTACCACAAAGTGCTCTACGCTGTTTCAAAATATCCCGATTGTCTTTCAGGTCATCAGTAAAAACATGTCCCAAGTAATTAAAACTTGATACGAATTCGAGAAGATTCCCACAAAGGTTGATTGGGGGAATGACAGACAGTTTTGTGGATGCCTTAAAGTGTACTCATTTAGATTTTCTAGCATTATAAATGATATCATGATCATCAGCATATTGTTCACAGATATTAATAAGTTTTCTGAGGCCTTTGATAGATGGAGAGATAAGACATATATCGTCCGCATATGACAAGTTATTAATTGCAATTCCACCCACTTCACAACCAACCCTGGCACGAGACAGTGACCTGTTAAGTGAACCAACACAAACATTGAAAAGAAATGGGGATAAGATTCCCCCTTGTCGAACTCCATTAGTTACGTTGAAACACATGGAAAGAGAATTTGACCAACGAGTACAAAACTTTTGTATTACAAACCAATTTGAAAGTAGCCGAACAATATAGGTCGGCACTGATCTGTCAATCATTTTCTTTAAGAGAGTCCAGTGGTTCACTCTATCGAACGCCTTTTCAGCATCAAGGAAACATACGAAAACTGGGCTGCCATTCGACTTATAATACCCGATTGTCTCTTTAAGTAGAAATATACACATATCAGTTCCATGAGCTTTCTTAAAACCAAATTGATTGTCAGATGTATACAAGTTATGTTCGCATATACAAAGTAAAACATATTCAAGAACCTTTGAAAACATGCTAGTTAGAGCAATGGGTCGGTAATTGTTCTTGTTCGAGAGATCTGAAGTTTTATCTTTAACAAGAATAACATTTGCAATACTATCTGGTACTTCATCTCGACAAGCATGGCAGAAAAGCAAAGGGCAACATGACCTGCCAGTCTACTATTTGCATACTTGAGATGCTCGGCACTCAGGCCATCAGAGCCTGGAGACTTACCAGATGGAAGGTCATTGAAAAACTTACGAATTTCATCAGTATTTACATTTAACTCTTGTGAAAAAAACACAATTTTCATACGCATTCTCTACCTCAGACTTATGCTTCATATTACCGACAGAATTCAACAGATATTTAAAATGACTGCCCCACATGTCCGCTATTTGTTGTTCACCAGTTGCATCGTTATACTCGTTGCTAGGGGAACTCTTTTATTATTAATGTCAGCAACTGCGGCCCAAACTTGTCTATGATCATTTTGCAGCAGCGCACGAGCCATTCCATCTGCACGATTTTGCGTTTCGTCTTTCCGACATTATATAAACCATCAATATACTGGATATATGCTAAAACATATCTATTTTCAATAAACCAAGAAGTTAAACTGAACACCTAGTCTATAATGTTTCCCAACTGATAAAAGTGTGTATACAAATAGAGAATTGGCTCTGAATATAAATAAATCTACATTTGACATCAATCAAAAGTCATTGAGCTAAAACATACTATTATACTTTCAAACACATGCAGAATACATTTCACAGTCTCAGAACAATTTATTAACATGTGCGAGTGTAAACTTTTATGGAAAACTTTCAGAGACTTTCTCACAGAGAAATTGCATCGGTTTTCATTATACATGTACTGAATTTACTACCAGTTATAATAGCTAAAATGGTGTCAGTTTGGTGTTTCACTCTTTGGACATCACGTTTTCGACACAAACATATTTCAACTCTAGACTAACAATATATTTTTCTTCATTTTAATCTTGCATGTTTTACATTTGTTGACAGAAAGCAGAAATCTTGCACGAAATACATTTAATACATTTTGGTACATTCTGTGATTGCACAAAATACATTCTAGAAACGGCGAATGATGGCCAGGGGAGTTTACATTCTACGATCGGTCGGTACAAAACGCAGGTATCATGTTTAGATTTATTTATTTATTTATTTATTTTTTAATGGAAATTTGATGAGACTGTAGCATAAATCCTAGTCACATTTTATCACTTCCAATTGTTCACACAGACCATAGACCCTCCACCTTGGTGGAGGGTCTATGCACAGACGAAATATAATATTATCAGCCCAAGACCAGAGTGAATTAGGTACAGAGCACGTTTTGAAGAGATGGTGCCGTGATTCGTTTTCTTTGCAATTTTCTCTCGGGCAATTACTTGCTATTCTATGACTCCATCTACTAAGTTACGCGTTCGTTTGCAAAATATTATGGACGCATTTCCAAGACAATTCCTTCACATTGTTTTCTAATATATCTTATTTTGCCAGATACAATGCCAGTCTCTTTTGGGGGTATTACTTGCATTACCCTTGGATAAACAATGTCGTGATGTTGGAGTTGGTCGTATATTCTGTTTTGTAGTCAGAGTTTACCAATTGCCTTGGAATAATAGTTTTTCGAGTAGACTATGCACAATGTTCTGGGAGGCTTTACATCAGGATGAGGTTTCCTGAAAAAAAAACAGGAGTGGTATTATTCCAAGAACCTGGAATTATTTTCCTTAGCAACAACTTTGTGAAAGATAGAACCAAGCAATAACAAGGTTTGTTAGATCTAGGGAACCATGTAATAAAGTCTCGCTAAATGATCTAGAAACAGTGAAAGTAGTGAGCTCTTGCCATAACAACAAATTGACAGGGTTATTTTTAGTTCAAACGTACATTTCAAAGAGACAGAACAATATTAACGTCCAAAATGATTTGTAAGAACAATGTGAAGTCCACCAGAAAATTCAACTATTACTTCTATTCTTTATTTCGATAAGACGGTGGACCGTTCCCGGAGGTAATGCAATACCAGGTCGATCCGTGGCCAGGACGGAGCAAGCTCCTATTCCATAGCCCGATTGCAAAAATCAGTTTAATATCGAGCTGCTCGATGAGCAGCGTATCAGATATTAAGCTGATAAGAACAGATACTACACATGATCTTAGCCAAAAGGCCGAGAAGCGATAACGGTGAAAGGTACTCTGGGGTGGCCTATGTGCGGGTTAAAAGACCTAGTACGGTTTCAGGTAAGGTAAGGGAAAGGTAAATTCTCGATCTTTCTTACCAAAGTTTAATCAAATATCAGCATGGGAAATGATCTGCATTATTCTCAGAAAATGTACATGACTTTAGTATTATATATATCTCAATGTATAAGTATGTAAAATGCAGGAAACAAAATCCATTCAAACTAACAACTAGGTACTGTTGGCCACTTCTGGATGACCAGTAACCATGGTATTGTTTGGAAGAATGACTGCATAGTGATATGCAAATGTGCTTGGTCAGATTGACACCTTGCTACATCCGGGCATCTGCTACCATTAGAAATCCTGACAATTTTATGAAAGTTGATCAGTATATTTGTGTACCTGTTTTAAGTTGTACTGTGAAGTCCAAAATGGAGGATAACGTGACATTTGAAAAAAGAAAAAGAAGTGTAATTATTGTTTATATTTCTATATTAGGGATTTCTCATGTGCGTTATTGTAAACGCAGTCTGTGGAGAGAACAGTCCTGGCCTGAGGATACCCGTACCAACTAGTGGTTTGAAACGATAGTCAGTCATTACATTCATACATAAGTTCTCGTCTTCCTCCTTTGATTCCTAAACAAGTGATTTGTTCCAAACATGTCTGTCATAGATTGTCTTTAAAGTATAACTGACAAAAAGTGCATTTGACTTTTGGACAACATTGACGAGTCCTTTTTTGTAATGGAAAAAACATACCCGTCAGGATCCCCTTCGAATAAGCTGCCCAGCTCCCGCAGATCTAGGGAACCATGTGAGAAAGTCTCGCTAAATGATCTAGAAACAGTGAAAGTAGTGAGCTCTTGCCATAACAACACATTGACAGGGTTATTTTAGTTCAACCGTACATTTCAAAGCGATAGAACAATATTAACGTCCAAAATGATTTGTAAGAACAATGTCAAGTCCACCAGAAAATTCAACTATTACTTCTATTCTTTATTTCGATAAGACGGTGGACCGTTCCCGGAGGTACTGCAATACCAGGTCGATCCGTGGCCAGGGCGGAGCAAGCTCCTATTCCATAGCCCGATTGCAAAAATCAGTTTAATATCGAGCTGCTCGATGAGCAGCGTATCAGATATTAAGCTGATAAGAACAGATACTACACATGATCTTAGCCAAAAGGCCGAGAAGCGATAACGGTGAAAGGTACTCTGGGGTGGCCTATGTGCGGGTTAAAAGACCTAGTACGGTTTCAGGTAAGGTAAGGGAAAGGTAAATTCTCGAGGTTTTTTACCAAAGTTTAATCAAATATCTGCATGGGAAATGATCTGCATTATTCTCAGAAAATGTACATGACTTTAGTATTATATATATCTCAATGTATAAGTATGTAAAATGCAGGAAACAAAATCCATTCAAAATAACAACTAGGTACTGTTGGCCACTTCTGGATGACCAGTAACCATGGTATTGTTTGGAAGAACGACTACATAGTGATATGCAAATGTGCTTGGTCAGATTGACACCTTGCTACACCCGGGCATCTGCTACCATTAGAACTCCTGACAATTTTATGAAAGTTGATCAATATATTTGTGTACCTGTTTTAAGTTGTATTGTGAAGTCCAAAATGGAAGATAACGTGACATTTGAAAAAGAAATAGAAGTTTAATTATTGGTTATTTTTCTATATTAGGGATTTCTCATGTGCGTTATTGTAAACACAGTCTGTGGAGAGAACAGTCCTGGCCTGAGGATACCCGTACCAACTAGTGGTTTGAAACGATAGTCAGTCATCACATTCATACATAAGTTCTCGTCTTCCTCATTTGATTCATAAACAAGTGATTTGTTCGAAACATGTCTGTCATAGATTGTCTTTAAAGTATAACTGACAAAAAGTGCATTTGACTTTTGGACAACATTGACGAGTCCCAATCCACCTTTTTGTAATGATATGGGAGAAACATAACCGTCAGGATCCCCTTCGAATAAGCTGCCCGGCTCATGTAAATCTAGGGACCATGTGAGCAAGTCTCGAGAAAGGCTCAACACTATAGAGGGAAACGAGCTGGGATTAGAGTAAAGGCAAGAAAACGAAGGGATAGACCATTCGCCCCATCTGTAACTTTTGGCAATGCCAGGTCGCTTGTCAATAAAATGGACGAACTAAGTGCTAACTGTAAATACCTCTATGAATATCGCGAGGCATGCATACTGGGTATTACAGAAAGCTGGCTTGAAAGTTCAATATCGAACAGTGCTATGGATGTCACTGGTTTTCATCTGGTGAGGGGTGACAGAACAGTTCAATCAGGAAAAAGCAAAGGAGGTGGAGTCGCCCTATATGTTAATGAACGTTGGTGTAATAATATATATATGTGTAAAGAACAGTGTGTGTACACCAGATATTGAAATACTTTCAGTGTCAGTAAGACCATTCTATCTACCAAGAGAATTTACTAATATTTTTATAACTGTACTGTACATTCCACCGGATGCCAAAAAGGACGCTGCTATGAAAATATTGCAGGACGTCGTTACCACCAACTCAAATAACAAACCCGATATGTTACATCTTATTTTTGGCGATGCTAATCACTGTGTAAATGATTTAAAACAGCTGCTCCGTGGTTTTGAGCAATGTGTCTCATGTAATACCCGAAAAGATTCACTTTTAGACCCATTCTTTTGCAATGTAAAGAAAGCCTACAAATGTAAACAACTATTGAAAACCAGCGATCACAATATGATTCATATGACACCACAGTATAAACCGAAAGTGAAACAGTTCAAACCAACAACAATGACAAAAGTGGTAATGGATAAAGAAAGTATGGATAAAATGAACACATGCTTTAATCTAACAGACTGGAATTTATTCATACAGGATGCCGATGGCAATGTGATTGTATTGACGGATGTAGTTACTTCATACATAACGTTTTGTAGTAATTTACATTTTCAAACTAAACAGGTGAAAGTGTATGCCAATAACAAGCCATGGGTTACGTCTGATGTAAGACAGGCTATTATAGATAAACATAAGTCATATGGTAAAGATAATTATCACGAGAAACAAACCCTGTTGAATGATATAATCTGAAAAGCAAAATGTGATTACAAAAATAAAGGTGAGAGCCTATTTATGACTAATAATTCTAAAGATGCATGGAGAGGCCTAAAAGTTCTCACTGGTATGGGTCAGAAACGTAGATATCCGGCTATTTTGACTGAACCTGGTGCAATAGCGCGTCTAAATCGATTCTATGCCCGCTTTGATAACACTGATTTTCGAAATGAGCAGAACTACATCGAGGAACAATTAGTAGGGACTGTAGATGAAGAGGCTTTCGTGCTACCCGAAGAACATGTTCGTAAAGTGCTCAAAGGAATAAAGGTGAACAAAGCACCAGGTCCAGACAAACTAAGTGGTAATCTCTTAAAACAGTGTAAGGATAGTTTATTTTATATAATCCATTATATATTTGAGCTATCGTTGTCAACATGCACATATCCATCATCTTGGAAGATTGGTGAGATAGTACCTGTTCCAAAGAAAGATCTACCACAGGTTATCAATGACCTTAGACCTGTAACCCTCACATCTATTCTGTCTAAATGTCTTGAACGAATTGGTTTAGCATTATTTATGCCACATGTAAAGGATAATTTTGATCCTTTGCAATTCGCATACATACTTGGACGTTCAACTGATGACGCAATTTGTACTTTAATACATCGCCTTACTAAGCATCTATACGCCAAGTCATCGAATACAGCTAGAGTTCTATTTATCGATTATTCCTCAGCATTCAACACTATCCAGCCACATCCAATGCTTAATAAACTGAATGCACTCAATGTACCGGCATACTTGCAATTATGGATCTTAGATTACCTCACCGAAAGATCACAATATGTCCGCACTAAGTATGGTGTATCCGACATAATAACAGTTAATACAGGTGCACCACAGGGCTGTGTGCTGTCACCAGTTCTTTTTGTACTTTACACAAATGATTTGGCATGGGACAATAATGGCGCGATGATTGAGAAATATGCATATGATACAGCTGTTGTCGGATTTATATCAAATGATGATGACATTGAGTATGTGGAGTGTATCGAGTTTGTCAACACCTGGTGTAAAGATAACTACCCTGATCTTAATGTGCCAAAAACAAAAGAATTAATTTTTGACTTCCGACGGAATAAAGCAGAAAAACAACCTGTTGAAATTAACAATATGCAAGTCGAAAGAACATCAGTATATATATATATATCTTGGCTGTATGGTTGATGATAAATTGTCCTTTGCGCAACATGTGGACAATAAGCTCAAAAAAGCAAATAAAAGGTTGTATTTTGCAAGGTCCATGAGGAAATTAAATGTTAGCTCGAATGTCATTTCTTTGTTCTACAATTCAACCATTTATACAGTCCTCAGTTATGCGAACATTGCATTCTATGATATGCTGCCTACCTATCTTAAACACGATCTAAACCGTCCTAGGAACATATGCAGAAAATTAGTTAATAATGAATTCTACGAACTATCTGATAACTCTACATTGTATAAACTCAAATCGTTTAAGACTGCTACAAAAATTATCAAAGATTCAACACATCCACTACATACAGAATATGAATATCTACCAAGTGGCTAAGATCATGTGTAGTATCTGTTCTTATCAGCTTAATATCTGATACGCTGCTCATCGAGCAGCTCGATATTAAACTGATTTTTGCAATCGGGCTATGGAATAGGAGCTTGCTCCGTCCTGGCCACGGATCGACCTGGTATTGCAGTACCTCCGGGAACGGTCCACCGTCTTATCGAAATAAAGAATAGAAGTAATAGTTGAATTTTCTGGTGGACTTGACATTGTTCTTACAAATCATTTTGGACGTTAATATTGTTCTGTCGCTTTGAAATGTACGTTTGAACTAAAATAACCCTGTCAATGTGTTGTTATGGCAAGAGCTCACTACTTTCACTGTTTCTAGATAATTTAGCGAGACTTTCTCACATGGTTCCCTAGATCTGCGGGAGCCGGGCAGCTTATTCGAAGGGGATCCTGACGGGTATGTTTTTTCCGGCCATTACAAAAAGGACTCGTCAATGTTGTCCAAAAGTCAAATGCACGTTTTGTCAGTTATACTTTAAAGACAATCTATGACAGACATGTTTCGAACAAATCACTTGTTTAGGAATCAAAGGAGGAAGACGAGAACTTATGTATGAATGTGATGACTGACTATCGTTTCAAACCACTAGTTGGTACGGGTATCCTCAGGCCGGGACTGTTCTCTCCACAGACTGCGTTTACAATAACGCATATGAGAAATCCATAATATACAAAAATAAACAATAATTACACTTCTTTTTCTTTTTCAAATGTCACGTTATCCTCCATTTTGGACTTCACAATACAACTTAAAACAGGTACACAAATATACTGATCAACTTTCATAAAATTGTCAGGATTTCTAATGGTAGCAGATGCCCGGATGTAGCAAGGTGTCAATCTGACCAAGTACATTTGCATATCACTATGCAGTCATTCTTCCAAACAATACCATGGTTACTGGTCATCCAGAAGTGGCCAACAGTACCTAGTTGTTAGTTTGAATGGATTTTGTTTCCTGCATTTTACATGCTTAAACATTGAGATATACATAATACTAAAGTCATGTACATTTTCGGAGAAATTGAAGATCATTTCCTATGCAGATATTTAATTAAACTTTGGTAAGAAAGATCGAGAATTTACCTTTCCCTTACCTTACCTGAAACCGTACTAGGTCTTTTAACCCGCACATAGGCCACCCCAGAGTACCTTTCACCGTTATCGCTTCTCGGCCTTTTGGCTAAGATCATGTGTAGTATCTGTTCTTATCAGCTTAATATCTGATACGCTGCTCATCGAGCAGCTCGATATTAAACTGATTTTTGCAATCGGGCTATGGAATAGGAGCTTGCTCCGACCTGGCCACGGATCGACCTGGTATTGCAGTACCTCCGGGAACGGTCCACCGTCTTATCGAAATAAAGAATAGAAGTAATAGTTGAATTTTCTGGTAGACTTGACATTGTTCTTACAAATCATTTTGGACGTTAATATTGTTCTGTCGCTTTGAAATGTACGTTTGAACTAAAATAACCCTGTCAATTTGTTTTTATGGCAAGAGCTCACTACTTTCACTGTTTCTAGATCATTTAGCGAGACTTTATTACATGCTCCCTAGATCTAATAAACCTTGTTATTGCTTGGTTCTATCTTTCACAAAGTTGTTGCTAAGGAAAATAATCCCAGGTTCTTGGAATAATACCACTCCGGGTTTTTTCAGGAAACCTCATCCTGATGTAAAGCCTCCCAGAACATTGTGCATAGTCTACTCGAAAAACTAACATTCCAAGGCAATTGGTAAACTCTGACTACAAAACAGAATATACGACCAACTCCAACATCACGACATTGTTTATCCAAGGGTAATGCAAGTAATGCCCAAAAAAAGACTGGCATTGTATCTGGCAAAATACACATTAAGATATATTAGAAAACAATGTGAAGGAATTGTCTTGAAAATGCGGCCATAATATTTTGCAAACGAACGCGTAACTTAGTAGATGGAGTCATAGAATAGCAAGTAATTGCCCGAGTGAAAATTGCAAAGAAAACGAAACACGGCACCATCTCTTCAAAACGTGCTCTGTACCTAATTCACTCTGGTCTTGGGCTGATAATATTATATTTCGTCTGTGCATAGACCCTCCACCAAGGTGGAGGGTCTATGGTCTGTGTGAACAATTGGAAGTGATAAAATGTGACTAGGATTTATACTACAGTCTCATTAAATTTATTAAATAAATAAATAAATGTTTGAATAAATAAATAAATAAATAAAGTAAATAAATAAATAAATAAATCTAAACATGATACCTGCGTTTTGTACCGACCGATCGTAGAATGTAAACTCCCTTTGCCATCATTCGCTGTTTCTAGAATGTATTTTGTGCAATCACAGAATGTACCAAAATGTATTAAATGTATTTCGTGCAAGACTTCTGCTTTCTGTCAACAAATGTAAAACATGCAAGATTAAAATGAAGAAAAATATATTGTTAGTCCAGAGTTGAAATATGTTTGTGTCAAACACGTGGTCCAAAGAGTGAAACACCAGACTGACACCATTTTAGCTATTATAACTGGTAGTAAATTCAGTACATGTATAATGAAAACCGATGCAATTTCTCTGTGAGAAAGTCTCTGAAAGTTTTCCATAAAAGTTTACACTCGCACATGTGAATAATTGTTCTGAGACTGTGAAATGTATTCTGCATGTGTTTGAAAGTATAATAGTATGTTTTAATTTATGTCAAATGTAGATTTATTTATATTCAGAGCCAATTCTCTTTTTGTATACACGCTTTTATCAGTTGGGAAACATTATAGACTAGGTGTTCAGTTTAACTTCTTGGTTTATTGAAAATAGATATGTTTTAGCATATACCCAGTATATTGATGGTTTATATATCATAGATACATGTGTGAAATTCCAAGGTTCTGTTTCTGATTCAACATAAATGTTGGCATGTTAAATTCTGCTAAATTTATTATCCACTGATCTAGATGCAAACTGAATGACATACACAAGGATTGGTGAAGTCTGTGTCCTGACTTCTATGGTATATATACTAAGGCATCATACACACAGGTCATGGAAGTATGTGGGTGGTATTTCAATGGAAAGGTGAAGTATACAGTACATAAATGGCAATCATACTTCTTGTAATAACTGTCGTTCTATGACATGAAACGGGATAAAAACACCACAAACAAACACAACATTCGACACAAGTACTTCAAAAAAAAAGTTTAATGTACTTTTTATTAATAAAAATAAGTAAAAGGCAGCACAACTTGGTATCTTCACAAACAACTATGACAATGTCATCAAATACAAGGATTTGACTTTGTTGAGGCAGATGATACATCAGTGAATAAATGTATGTATGAATCATAAAGGGCTAAAGTACAAATCAATGAATTGTCTAGTTTTAAAAACTGGGTTTGTTCATCAAGACACAAACGCTGACATTTAGAAATGGACATAATACTGCAAGGGGTGATACAGTTTGGTATATTATATTTTAAATTTAGAATATTCTGTATGTTTTAACTGTACTGTTTACAAGAATCAGTTCAACAAGTGTGTCTTTCTTTGTATTATCTTGAGACTGTTTTCCAACAAATGAGATTTTGTAGATTTGATTATTTCTTAATATTACATATACTTTCTTAATGAGGAAAATGATAATATTTGGAACTTTTTAAATGTACATTCACTTTTGTGGAATTTTACACTTCATAAAAGGTAGCAATTAAAGGTATCCTAAATTTGTATGTTCTGCTGTAATTCATCAAGAGTTATGGGTGGATGAAACACAAATTGATTTCAAATTAATGTTTGTACTGGATTATCTTTCTATGAATGTAACATCTGAATAGTGTGAAAATAGTAAATGCAATGAGGCCAAATCATTCTTGCAAACCAGCCCTATCTTTCTTGAATCTTCTGTGATACACAGAAAAAAGAACGAAACCATAGCCTCTTAACAGTGTGTCAGTGACGGTACCATAAAGGAGGCTGTGGTTTATGAAGCGATAAAAGGATGAAATCAGAAAATGAAGAGTACACATGACAGGTAGGATTTATTTAATCATTTTGGTAAAGTACAACATTTTAAACTATTTGATAGCAAACAGGGTGATTAGTTATATTAGGCCTCACTGTATTCCATTTTACTATGCTACGGTTAAAAAGCTAGCGAGAGTTTTGCCAAGTCACAGACTGAGCAAGTCTCTCATGAATGTACCAGTACAGTACACAGAGAAATATGAAGCAATCATTTAATATTGGACAATCTGTGTCTTAAAGTTCATATGAATTTGTTACTAAAGCCATGCTGCATGTGGACAAGTGAATCTAATATATTGTTCTAGAGTATTTTGTATCTATTTCCAACCAGTTGGGAAAATGTGGTCTCGGCTATGCAGAAAGCAAGATAAATAATAGTTGACAGCATGGTAGAGACAGGAAGATACATAGTGTCGCTCTGCCCTTACACCAGCATACTCCTGAAAGAGGCTGAGCAATGTGCGAGGGCGCTCCGTTCCAGTATACTTTACAAACTACATTGTATGGGATTCACATACTAGTGTACAACTGGTCACAATACAAACAACTACAATATATTGTTCAGACTTTACTCATGTTCTCATAGAACGTTAGAATTCATAACCTTGGATATTTGATAAATCTTATTTCAACTGCACTGTCAATGAGATAATGCATTATGCTCGGTGTATTTATACAATGGTGATAAAACATATTCTGTCCGAATACACTATTCGAATTGTATAATACGCATACATATCTTGTCCTCCCAAGATGATAATAGTAACATCACTAGAAATCAGCATAAGAAAAGAATATATTGTTATGTTAATTACATTGTTATTAACAAATCATAGGGTAGAGCCCATCCACCACCAGTATTTTTGTTTTCTGGTCATATAACAATGTTACATTGACAGCAAGATGTGTTGGTGACATAGTCCCAAATAAGCCATACATGCATCGTTCTATCTACATTAGTATGAAGTTTGAAGCAAACTGATAGGAATGGTCCATGTTTTAAAGTTGACAATACAACAAACTGTTAAGTCAGTATTCTTTCACCATAGCTAGCTATGCTACACCTAAATATTTAGCAATTGCACTCCTTCATTACAGAACCATTACCTTAGTCCATGAGTATTGGTTTCATTTGTATATCAAAACTTTTTTTAGGTATGACAGAGATGAACTTTGTTAAAACTGTCTACACCAGCTGCAGAAATTACTATGATAGGCACATATTTGTTTATGTATATGGCAAAATTTGATACATTGACAATAGGCTACACTTGCTAAACAAATCAAGAGTGACAGGCTAGGCAAACAGTTGTATATAAAAACAAAATTTAATGACACTAGCAAGATGAAAAAGTTGCAATTCACTTTGATAAGTCTTCACCTGCTATAGAATTCAAGTGTGATAGACACAACAAGAAATCTGGTCAGATTAAGCCATTAGGTACACAAAACTAACAGTTGGAACAACCCTATTGTAGGACATCGGAACTACACCACATAATGAAGTACTTTTGCCAGAATAAATGTCAAGTGATTCTTAACAAGTTTCATTTTTTTGGATGCAACATGTCATTCTTTGATATCATTGTAATTTTTTAATGCATTCTGTGACTGCCAGTCAATTAAAACTATATGTCAACTAAAAGTATGTAACAAATACATCTAAAACTCAAAAAAGATCATAACTTTGTGTCAACGATACAAAACTCTTACAACTTAAAATAGGCCTGCCTATACTGGTATATTTCAAAGGATAGTACCATCTACACAGTGCCATTTCCTAGGTGAGGAAGTGTGGAATGAGGTTAGGATATTTATAATATCGTCGTTGATGGTGCTTTACCCTTTGTGTGGTGTGCAGAGTATCAGAAACGATACACTGTAAGATACAACATTCGTGCCACAATATCATCTGCCAGCACTAAGAAACCTGATAGAGTCGAACAAGACGAAGTGTCTTACAGTCTACAGCAATGGATTGTGTTGTACAGTCCACACATCAAGCTGATGATTGATGGTCATGACAGTAGAACTGTTAATGTTGGATTTTTGGCAAACTAATTATATTTACAGCCAAATGAATGTTTTAGTGGTTCACACTAACTTCCAGCGTACAGACATATTTACTAATTACTAATACTTCTATGCACACAATCAAGTATTTTAAGCCGGGATTTTAAACTTCTTTGTAAGAGTCAGTGTTTTACATTCCTTTCAGGAGCATCATCATTAATGTGACCAGGAAAAGAGATGCTACTTCATTTGACTTAGATACGATATGAAGCCCCCCCCCCCCCCCCTGTGTGTACAAGAGCATCATCATTAATGTCACCAGGAAAAGAGACACTAGTTCATTTGACTTTGAGATATGAAGATACCCCCCACCTCTTTGTGTGTGTGTGTGTGTGTGTGTGTGTGTGAACAGAAGTATCAACATTAATGTGACTAGGAAAAGACATCAGTTCATTTGACTTGTAAACATTTGACACTGTCACTACTACTTCACTAGAGGGAATTATGGTTGTTACTATGTACAGCATCATATATAACACAACCATCAAACCACTATAAACATATACCTTATCACAAAGTGTCTACATCGAAATCTACTTGAATACTCTTGCTTATCTCTCGTCAAAATGGCAAACTAATTAACTCAATTTATGTCTGGTTTATAAGCACATCTTTACAGCAAAATATGGTTGAAATCTTACAATAATAAATTGATGTTTTCTTGTAATGTCAGTTTTTATCCTGTTGTTATTGTTCAACCAATAATACAAATTTGGCCATCGTGTACTGATAAGTTTGGAAAATGACACCAAGCAAGACCTTTGAAACAGTTCTTAAATATTACAGGAAGGCAAACTAAAATAGAAGAAAAAATATACTCTTCAAATTATCTTAAGACTTGCGCAAAACAAAAAAAACAAAAATTTCACATAAAAGTCGTTATCTAGAAGCCAGTGACACTTTGTCTGATACATGGCATAAACTAAGTTTGAATCCGAGTATAAAAAAAGTACTCAGATGAACAATTAAAACTATTTTGGTATATATTAAACATTCATTTACACTAGAGCGACCCTTGTGTTCTCCACACTTGCTAACTGTCCTAATAAAGATACTGTATGTTTGGACTTTTTTTTTTGATTTCGAGTTTTAAAAGAATCTATTCCTGTATAAGAAATTACAAAGTTGGTAATATATATATATATACTTTTACTTTAATAGTATTACTACAAAAAATGGTAAGGAACTTAAAAAACCACACAAACTGTAACTGTTGTGAGTTTTATAGTATTTTTGTTTTGTTTTACACTGACAATGTTGTTGTTCTATTTTGTTGTAGCGTGTGAAATGGCAAAGTGGTTGAGCTCTGCGTAGTGTTTTCACCATTAAAAGAATTAAATTTATAAAACAAAAGAACCAGTTTTGACTGTAGTAATTGTGACAAGGGTAGTGAGCAAGTCAAATCTACCCAGGTTCATTTGGCTGTTTCTCACCGAAATGGCGGTACTTTTAATGTATAGGAAATGTATGTGTTTTCCCAATCTTTTTTTTTAATGTTACCAAGGTTGTAAAACCTAAGCAAAGATAGTACACTATGATTGCCAAATATAGCTAGATTTTGTTATGATGATGTTTCAATTGCAAGAAATGATTTGTAGTTACAGCTAGTGTGGTTTTACTGCTTGTGGAGAACACCAGGAACCATTGCACTGGTTATCAGTCCAATGCTAAATATCAACTAATTTATCCCTATTGTCACACAGAATGGGTTGCTTGCATGTGTTCTCCTGAAGAAACAGTCAAAAGCAGAGCATAACAATTCCTTGTTACACAAAGTAATTGTTTGCTTTGCTCATGACATGATTTGATAATATGCTATCCTTTCTATACCGAACTTCTAGTGGACATTCCAGTTTATCAAACTTCCGTCTAAATAAATATATTTCTAATAGAGTACATGCTTCATTTGAAAGAACATTTCATTATAACAAACTTTTGAATGTCTGTCAAAGTGTTCGTCATAAAGAAATTACAGTGTACTTTGTTTTTTTTTCATTCATCATCTATTGGAATATCTCTGTAATTGTTGAGGGAGACCCTACAACTTTCAGAGAATCAGTCAGTTCGATTTTTATTCACTGTGAATTGAAATGTTTGAGCACTAATGTTCATTCCATCTGAGATGACATAGTACTCAAGTAACTTTCTATAGTGAGAACAATGCATAGATGTACACAAATTCAGTGCGCCCTCTAATGAATCACAGAACCACAACAATTTTTTATGTGGAAAATTGGGGGGTTTTGTGAGTCACCACATAGCAAAAGATAGCAAATGTTGATGAGTGACAAGTTGCTGTGCTACAGTAGCTAGTCAAATTTGCTTAGAAGACACGCACGACACAATGCACCATTATCAAAACTCTGTACGGACAAAAGGGATAAACAGGTACGAATTGAGTACAACTAATAAATTACAATATCGTGTCAAACTGAGGACCTCTTGAGATTAAAATTTCACCAAATGGCTCACTCTGTTGGACATTGATGGCATTCTGTTTCTTGAGCACAAGGAATGTGTAGAATTTGGACGCTGCTTGTTTCCTGTTGTTTTTCTTGGATAATTCATTGAAGGTGATCTCATCTTGTTTCTGTAGTTGTTTCTGTAGGACATGAATCATCTGTTGCGTTCTTTTGTTCCATCTCTTTTCTTCCTTGTCTTCTGAAACATCATCGTCATCATCCTCGTCGCTTTCATCTTGTGACATGTCTGGCGACTGTTGGAAGATAAGTACAGTTACTCCATCAAAGTCAAAATATAACTGTGTATCTATCTATCTATCTATCTATCTATCTATCTATCAATACAAACTATTTTTCTATTTATTGTATTTATATATCATTCTTTCTTTGTTCAGTTGAAGAAAACACCAGTTTTGTAAAGGAGTACACATGATATGATGGTGAACGCATGCACAGAACCCAATGTATAAATCCCCTTCGGGTGGTGCCCATTAACCAGCAAAACATTTGTCAATTGTTTTTGCTGACTACCAACCCTTATCTACATCCCTGTTGGGTGACTCTCAAATACATCTACATTCATTTGAACAAGCACAACTTGGCCTACGTATGAATTGTTGATATTACAGGTACAGGACTCATGGCTAGCATCTGACTCTCTGACATAAACCTGTTTTGTATAATTTGCAATGAATGGAACTTTTCTACATTTGTATCTTGTTATCTAAACGTACTGGGGCACATTTCAACAATATTCAATTTATTTTCTAGACAAATGTAGGGAACTACTTGACCAGTTTAGAGTGAGAAGACAACTTACATCTGGCATTTGTGGTGCATCATCATCACTGTCTGACGCTGGCTCTACTCCAAATGATTGCACTGATCCAGGTCCAAACAAATCATCATCACCCATATCTCCATCTCCATCACTAGAGGGCGTATCTGGCCTAGCTATAGGTGACATCATGGGTAGGTTCTGAACTGGTGCTACTGAACTCTCATTGGCTTCTTGATGGGTGCTTTCATTCACTTGAAGTGTTGAGTCTTGCTCTGGGACATGAGTTTCAACTGTAGAAATGACTAAATGAACAAATTTCTATCAACATTCACTTCATCTTTTTTATTAATTATTATTTTTGTCACGAGCTGTGCAGTATTTTCTGCTCCTCAATAACAATTTAATATTCATAACAATGATATAGAGTAATCAACTTCACATCAAATTGATAGGAATGGAACATTAATATAAACTAATCTCTGCTCTAACAAACATGGAGCTCACCTCTCCCACAAATTTCAATCATAGGGTTAAATGGTTGCACTCATTCTTTGAAAATCTAGATGACAGCTTAATAATAATAATAAGCCTTATTTGGACTTGATAGCCTCATTGGCATAATGCCTCTTTTAGTGAGGGTTGAGTTATTACTATCTCTAGCAAAGACCGAAATCTATACCAGGTACCAATTATACAGCTGGGTTATCTGAGGCACAATCGTGGTTCAAACCTTGCCCAAGGATTTTAGCCATTCAGAAACAAACGGCAGTGACGGGGCTCAAACCTGCAGTCTGCAGATTCAAAGCTGGCCACTCTAACTATTCTTAGTGGTGTGTGTGTGATTTTTGTTTTACATTTTAATTCTATTTGTAACCAGTATTACTCATCCAATTAGGTCAGTTGACATATGTCCATGCCTACCTTCACGAGGTATTTCTTTTTCCTGTCTTGGTATTTCTGGTTCATCTACTTCCATCTTCTCTTCTTCTTGCTCCGTTTCTCCTTGTTTGGCAGTTAGTTTCTGTGTTGTGAGATTTCTGGTGAAAATCTGGAGACAAAGATCAGATCAAAATCTATGGATGAGTGGAGGAGTGAACACAACACATACATCAGAAATAAACCATTTTATCAACTAGTGAAGTATCGTTTAAGTCAGAATGTGGGGACAAATTAAATGAAAAATCAGTTTTTAAAATCTATTTTACTGAGATTAGGTTTTTTTGAACGAAATAACTGCAAAACCTTAACCCTTTCACCACGAGAACCCGGTATACCGGGACGCGCTAGGGCGCCCACGAGAAACCGGTATACCGGGACGCCAAAGTTCATTCACCTTCATCGCCGTAAAACCGTTCAACGGCAGCTATTGCTGCAAAATTTGCTGCCATAACTAGTTCCACACATGCGTATTAGCCTTGTTTATCTATACTGCCATTTTGAATGCGTGACAGTGAACAGTAACCGAGTACGGCCCAAAAAACGAGCGATCGTAATTTTTATGTGCGTTTTTCGCCAACAAAATCGAATTTAAACATGGCGGAGGTAATTAACGGCTCCCATAGCATGGTCTACGATAGAAATTATGGCACTGTCCTTGGATATTTCGACAGAATTTGACTCGAAATACATCGTTGAATGTAAGTGTTTAGCTGTGGGAACACATTGTATTCGTGTGTAAGCATCAAATTCCCGCTTCAGTCTATTTGAGCTGCCGGCAGCAATTTACGTCTGAATTTTTGAATGTCGGCAAATTTACGCAATCTTGTGACAGGTACCGACGCCCATACTAACGTCTTGGTTGTAATTTTTGGCTATAAAATGGATTATTTTGGTTTTATTTCTTTTTGTTACGGCTCAATAATGACTTGTAGTAACACACTCACTGTGTACAGGTCAGTGGAGGGAAACTTTTGCACGATCAGGCGATTTTCCAATCGGATTTTTTACATGTGATTTTCAGCGTAAAATTCAAAATTTCAACATGGCCGAAGCAAAACTGTCTCCCCTAACATCGT